>NW_026137782.1:0-190691 GCF_019393585.1 Leptopilina boulardi | reverse complement strand
TTTATTAAAACTTTTTCGTTGTGCTCGCATAGCACAAGTCAGCACAGCTTTTCATTTTTAAAAATTTTCACTTTTGAAAATTTTTGTTTAAACAAATTTGAAAAATCATGATTTTCCATTGAAAATATTAATTTTAGGGAAAAGTTTATTAAGAGTTTTTTACTGTGCTCGCTTAGCACAAGTGAGCACAACTTTTCATTTTTAACAATTTTTATTATTTAATATTTTTCAATTGCAAAAATTTAATTTGTAATAAAGGTTTTTTTTTTTAAATTTTTGAAAAAAAAATTTTTTTTTTGTAGCACAATATTCTGTGGTGTTTGGTGTGTTCAGCACAACTTTGATTTTTTATTTTTAACAAAATGGCGTTTTTATGAAAAAAAAATTTTTTTTTGAAATTTTTGCCAAAAAAATTTTTTTTCGAAAAATTTTTTTCGGCACAGTTGAGCACAAACCTAGCACAATTCAGCACAACTTTTATTTTTTTGAAAAAACAAAATGGCGTTGCCAACTTCTTGGACATCTAGCTCTCCCACTACGAGTCACCCCTACCACAGCCACGCGCAACTCAGTACACTCACTTAAACGCATGGAACTTTGTAGCTAAAATACAAGGTGTGTTAAAAGTCCTGGAGTGATAGAATATTCTGTGATTTTTAAATATAATTAATGAATAAAATGTAAATAATGAATGAAATGTAAATATTTAAATAAAGGATAACATTCTTAACAAAGGATAGCATTTAATGTACTACATAATTCAGGTAAATTATGTACATTATTTTCTACTTAAGATTATCACCATTATTGAATATTCTTGCTTTATAAACATACTGGAAATAGTTTAAATTGTTTAGAGTTATAATAATTAAGAATCGGTAATTTACTTAGCTGAATGTCCGTTAAATTTTTTTTTTATTAGAAGGAATTATATAACAATTATTTTGTGAAAATAAATACAAATTAAAAGCATTTTAATAAAATATTTAATTTTTGTATATGAATAAGTTAATGTTATACTAATATAATTAAAAGTTAATTATCTACTAAACTTTAAAATACAAATAAATTTCATAGAAAAATATATAAAGGACAGGATATAAACAAAGATATTTAACATACTATAATGTTTCTTTATTAGTTTATAAAAATATAAGTCTTGTCTAAGAAACGAAAAATGTTTTTTTCTTCCTGTAAGGAACACGCTGAAACCTTTTATAATTTCCATATTTTAATGCAAATAAAAGTAAAACGAACATAATAACACACTTTTCTTATGCTTTTTAAGATAAAACATGTCTGTCCCTCTCCAACAGTTTTGAGAGGAAATGACAGTTTACAATCAGGTAATTTTTAAAAACATAGTGAAAATAAACATGAAGAAAAAAAAGAGATTTTTTTAAATATATCTCTAATATTTTGCACTTAAATAATTTTTAAATGGAACTTGAAACAAGGTATGAAAAAACAATCGTTGCACTTAAATTATTTTTAAAATAACATCGCAAAATAATAAATGAAAAAGAGACTGACAGATTCTCTTATTTTCTTTACAACAATATTCGAATGATAAAAGATAAAAGTAACTTTTTGTCTTTTTTATCTTTTCGTGATTTTTTGGGATCTTCTTTTTCACTACTTTTCTTGTGCCTCTTCGTTCCAGTCACTTTCACCGGCCGCGTGGCTTTCTGAATAGAGGGATCATTTTCATCCAATATTATTGTCCTTGACGTTGAAGCTGTCGATGTTAAAGTTCTCGACGATGAAGTTCTCGACGATGAAGGTGTCGAAGTTGAAGCTGTCGACGTTAAGGCTCTCGACGATGAAGCTGTCGACGTTGAAGGTTTCGATGTTGAAGCTGTCAACGTTGAATCTTTCACAGTTTCAACATTCGATTCCGCTGAAGCATTTAAGTTAGGAATTTTAGAGACAATCAATTTCAGCATGGAAGTATTCGACAATTTCGATGTCAACGATTCTGGCGCTGAAAGGTTTCGCGCTGAAGGGCTTGACGTTGAAGAGTTCGAAGTAGAAGTTTTTCGCGCTGAAGAGTTCTGCATTGTAGTGTTTAACGTTGCAGGATTTGGCGCTGAAGATGATTCTAATGATGGTAAACTTAAATTTTCTGAAGCCAACGTTGACCTTTTCTTTCTGGAAGATGAACTCGAACTCGAACTAGATGAACTTGAACTGGAAGTACTTAAGGCTGGTGATGCTGGAGGAGGTGGAGACCTGACCAACTGCTCTGTGCTGTTTTCAACTAAATGCATTGACTGTTGAGATTCCATGCTCAAAAGCACCTCCTTTGGAGTTGGAATATAATCGTCATCTTTATTTACAGGTTTTGGGGTGTATTCCTCAACAGGCTCCCACCTAGTCTTTTGCCTTGGACTTTTTTCGTTCTCCTGTAGAATGTAAAACAATAATTAAAAATTTGTTGGAAATTTTATTATAATTGTTTCAAAACTAGACAAATAATTAAAAAAAAAAAAACTAAAAGTTAAAATTTGAAATTGTTGAAATAAAAATAACTACATCAAACATCTTATAAAATTAGAAAAGAATTCAAAATTGTATTATTGGTCCAAGAATTGAAACAATAATAATTTTTAAAAAAGCTAAAGTAAAAAATTAGAAATTGTTGAAATAACTACATCAAAAATCTCATAAAATTGGAAAAGAATTCAAAATTGGATTATTAATCTAAAAATTGAATCAATAATAAAATTTGAAAAATAAAATTTTGAAAAATAAAATTTGAAAAATAAAATTTTGAGAAATAAAATTTGAAAAATAAAATTTTAAAAAATAAAATTTTTGAAATATTCACAAGATTAAACTTAACAATATAATTATTTACCTTATTCGCTTGGATAACTTCTGCAGGACACTTAGGTCGCGGTTGTCGTGGTTGTCGTGGTTGCCGCGGTTTTCGTGGCTGTGCCTGCAACACTGGTCGCGGTTGATGAAGTGGCCGCAATTGTGGCAGTTGCATTTGTTGAGCCTGCATCTGTGGCAGCTGCATTTGTGGTAATTGCAACGGTTGAGCTTGCATTTGTGGAAGTTGCAACGGATGAGTCTGCATTGACAGCAACTTTTGAGCCTGAAGTTGCAACTGTGGAGCTTGCAATTGTTGGACCTGCATTTGTTGCAACTGTAATTGTTCTTGCGGCTGTGTAAATGGAGCCTGAAATTAATAAATTAATAAAATAAGTTTAATGATAAATAGATTAGGTTAGTTTAGGTTAGGTTAGGATAGTTTGGGTTAAGTTAAATTTTTAAAATGATTACAATTAAAAACTATTTTTATTAATAATACAATGAGTTTATCTGGTAAATAACTATTCAGAAAAATACTTACAAATGGGTTCAAAGAAATCGTAAAGCGACAGAAGCAGCATTGGCCACATCTTCCATTAGGATGAAAACTCTGAAAAATAAAAAACAATATGATTGTTAGTGAAATAAAAACAATTACTACATTCATTTTCTATGATATTTATAAAAAAATTATAATGTTAACACTATTCAAATAAATATATTGCACTTACCATTTTTCACACGATAAAATATGTCCTCTCAGTGAAACACACAATGTGAAAAAGAATAAAAGTGTTGCGAGCACATGGTATCATGGCTACCAACTTTCCATTTTCCACCAAATTAGGAATATTTAATTATGTCCACCAATGCTGTTAATTTACATATTCAAGGTATTTTTCTGCTTGGCTGTTGTGGACATCTAATTTACATGCTTCGTAATGTTATGTAAATTCGGTAACTGTATGTATCATATAAGGGTAAAACCACATGAGTTTGATCAATAAAAATCGATAAATATATAAAATTACAGGTATAAGTTAAAAATATAAATAATAAACATTAAGCGTACAAAAACAATAATTTGTATAATGTTTACAAATTTTAAACACAATGCCCATAAATTCTACATACTTTTAACTCAAATTTATGTTAGCCTTTTCTATATGATTACCAATAAAATTTAAACCGCGAAATTAAAAATACCCATTGTCAAACAACTTTAAATTTATATAAATAAATTAGAAACGCTACAGTACTTACCAGGTTGGTAAAGAAGGCGGAAAAATTCAAACACAATGACATTAAAAATTCTACAATAAGAAAATTTTTTAAACTCCACCGAGCCATTTTAACTTGGCTGATAAAAAAAATTGGTGCCATCTAGCGGTGGTAGCCAAAACTAACGCGGTCGGTAATGTAGAACACCAAGCCACTTTAAATTAAACTTTTAAAAATTCAAATTTCCCGCCAAGGGGGGTTGAATTGGCCGGTAATCGAAAGTGGCGCTATCTAGCGGTGGCGGTCAGAACTAACTCGGTCGGTAAAGTAGAATACCAAGCCACTTTAAATTAAACTTTTAAAAATTCAAATTTCCCGCCAAGGGGGGTTGAATTGGTCGGTAAAATGCCAAGCCACTTTTAAAAATTCAAATTTCCCGCCAAGGGGGTTTGAATTGGTCGGTGGCGCCATCTAGCGGTGGCAACAGGAACTAGCGCGGTCGGTAAAGTAGATTCTTACATCACCGACCTCAGTCGGTAAGTGGTCCCGCACCCGCCTTGTTTAACTACTATAGAATTTGCAATTTTTATTTCTTTACGTATTATATTATTAATTTTAATAATACATATTATTTAGAACAATCTTTTTAAAAACAAAATAATTAAAGTTAAATTTATAATTTTTACAAATAGTGATAACTTTTTTTGAGATTTATTTAATTTAAATACAATTAGAAAAGCTAGTTCTTCGTTATTTCCTGACAAAACATGAAAAATAAAATATAAAAATTCATATAATTTTATTTTATGTTATAAAATATTTTATACTCAAATATTTTAGTTTTATTTATAATATATTATTTTATTTTATAACATTTTCTAAATTACACCATTACAAACAAACATAAATTGTTCCCTCCCTTAACCCCCTACAACATCCTTTAACCCCTGGGTGACGGTTGGAACATCTAAATCCCCGCTCCCTCGCAGGGGGTTTAAGGGTATTATGGGGGTTGTAGAGGGTAAAGGGAGGGGCAAATTTGTTTTTGGTACTTTTTCGGTTTTAGCAATCTAAAAAACAGGATTAGACACCGTGCAAGAATATTCATAAAAATTGAAAATGCAGCCCATTCTCAGGGGGTAGTAGGGGGTTAAGGAATATATTCAGAACATCGCGACCTAAAATTACTGACATTTGCATTGTGCTATCAAGAACCACGAAAATATCGACATGTTCAACATTATTTAACCTTACCCTCGTTGATGCTAATCCCAACCTTTTTAGCTCGCTGTTGTTGATTCCCAAGTATTCTGGAGATGAATTGAAATCGCATGGCTGCACACTATCAGCTGGTACTTGGCTCTCTTTGATGAAACTGATGGGGCTGCCCGTGTACAGAAGTGTGTCCATTGACAAGACACAGGTCTCCTTCCCACCATTGAACTCGTACGTAACAGATTTGAAATACTGGCTCTACAAAGTCCTGTCAACCTCACTTTTTTTGGTTTCCGTGGACTGCTTCTAACTGATGTTCGTGTGTAGTTGTATATCAATGCTAGACATATTCAATGACACGTTGCTGACTTGATCCTTCCCCGCAGGTTGAATCCTCTTATTCTAATAATCCTGGGACTGGTGGCTCATTTCAAAACACTTGAAACAGGCGCCGGTATGTCTTAAATTCATGTGAGGTGCGGGTTGTTGAACAACTTGATCTGATGGGTTTGGATTGTTTCGTAGCAACTCTAGCCCGCACCTTGTCAGTTCCATCTCGCGTCGTGTAAACTTATGCTCGCGTCTGAAGAGGTCCAGTTCTCTATTTGCTCCGTCGACAGCATTTGCATCGGCCTGATCTTCTACGTCTTTTGGGGACTCTGCTCCCTCGTTCAGCACAATTTCCGCCTGCTGCGTACATCCATCGGTAGGATCGAACTCTTTTAAGCGTTTAATAGCTTCTGCTTTCTTTCCTGCATTTGACATTCCAAGAGTTCGGCTTACGGCCTTCAAGTATCCATGGGTACACTAGCAGTGAGGCTTCTCCCACCACAAGGGAATCACAGGGACGGCCTTAAATTGCGTAGTCGACGTAATCAAAACCGAGTCTCGCGCAATTAATCTGATTATGATGAAGCACCACGTTCACTTCCGAGAACTAATTGACCCACTTATAGATCGCTATTTTCAAATTTTCCCTATTACAAATTTAAAACGTTCACCGTTTGCGATCAGAAAGTCTCACAACACTAAAATTCACCTTCACTCAGAATGCACTTTTTTTAACAACCATCCAGAAGGGTTACGAGAGATTTTGATCACACGGTTAGCAGAAAATCACCACAAGTGCCAGCCTACGTGGCGTTGGCACGTTCGGAATGTGATTTTCTACACTAAAATACTCCGGAATTGCGAACTTTCGCCATTTCCTTCGACTGAAGCGGAACTAAGTTTTCTTTTTTACAAGAAGCGTTACGAATTCGCGAAACTCGAAACTCACGACGACGAGCAAAACAAGGAAAAGTTAAAATTTGATACTTTTTAAATTAAAATTAAAATACGAAATTAAAGTAGGCAATGCGACTTGTTAATATCCCACATCTGATAATTGTAAAATAACTAAAGACTAGAATTACGTTTAATACTTTTATTATATGACACATACAACACCGTAGCTCGTCGCAAACTGATTACTTTTCCAGCTTTTCTTATATTCGACTAAGGGCCGATGATTCATCTATTATACCTCTTACATTAATAATATTAGAAATTGAAAAAGTAATTATTATTTTACAATAAAAAAATAATTTGTAATATATTAGATTCAAAAATAATAAAAAAACTGTTACTATGAATTGGTAATGCATTAAGCAAATAATAATAAGAATTAGAAGGAAACACGGCTATCGTCAACCCAACAGTTTAAAGCATTTGAACAGACTGATAAAAAAAAAATTTAACGACATAGTTGTTGAGGTAGTACGGGTGGAGGAAGATGAAGCCTTATTATTTACAAGTCAAACTCTCTTGAAGGAATTGAATAAACAAACAGAATTGTTCATGGATGGAACGTTTGATGTACCGTAAAATGAGGTAAAGTCGGCGTTTGCGGGTAAAGTCGGCCGGCGCTTTAAACACTTAAATATTGTATTTCATTTATTAATTTACATTAATTCTAACTACATTTTTAATAAAGCTCGGATTTCTTCTGGAAAAAAGTAATAGTTAAACTTTAAAATGATTTAAAGCGCCGGCCGACTTTACCCTCAAACGCCGACTTTACCTCATTTTACGGTTATATAAATATATCACTATTATATAAAATTTGGCAAAATTTATATTTTTCCCTACTGATGTTGCTCTATTTCATTTTTTTAATTATCACAGATTTATTAAAAATTAAAGGCTTGTTTAACTAATAAATAATATATATTTTATTTTATTAAAAGGTTGCTCCAAAACTTGTTAAAATCCACCAATTGTACATAATCGTTATGCGCATAATGGACAAGGTATATGAATTTGGACAAACATTAATATTTTATAAGAAGGATAGATTTAAAAAATAATAAAAATTTAACCATTCTGTATTGTTAACGGCATGTGGGAGAAAATGAGCGGCACCTGTACAAAAAAGTGGTTTCGTAGAATACGTGCCACTTTGAAATGAGAAAAGAGAGGGCAAAGATTTTCAGGGATAATAGGGGAGAGTTGAATCGAGCGCGCTGTTCTCAGTTTTTTTACGTGATTTTCAATTAAAGTATTGAAAAAAGTAGTTGAAAATGTGAAATATTGTGCATTTCGAAAAAACAAAATGGCGGCGAGCACACAGACGAGTATAAGTGTATCATGTGCCCAGAACGTGGCGCCATAATGCCTGCTGTTGACAAATTGCGGCCATTGAGTGAACCAAAAAATGGCATTAGTTTTCTTATTATTCATTGATTTTTATTGTTTTTCCGTAAAATTATTGTAAATGGGAAGAACCTATCTTTACCTATCTTTCGGCAGTTACCTAACTCTTCTCTCTCTGTATGTCTTGTCTTCCTCGATCCATACCTTTTTTCCTTTCAGCTTTTCTTTTCACTTCCATGACTTTCCATGTTTCGTCCTTAGTATTTCAATCGATGACCCATGCCTTTTACTTTCCCGTCAATCTCTACACCTACTCCTCTGATCCGATAATGTTAATTTTTGCGCCTAAATCATTTAGCAAACTCTGAATTTCCTTCCTCCCCTCCTTCCTTTCCACCTGTATACCCTTCACTATTATATTTCGCTTTCTTTTAATCTTTTCCAAATTTTCTACCTGCCTCTTTAAATCTGTTACTTCCTTTTCAAATCTGCATCCCCTTCCACTTTTTCCCTTTCTACCTTTTTGCTTACCTCATTCTTTTCTAATTCTTCCACTCTTTTTTCCAATCTACTCAGATTTCCTACTTTCTTCTCAATTCTATTATATTTCTTCCTCTTTTTCTACATATCCTTTCTCTAAACTATTCAATTTCGCTCACATACCATCTCTTTCTCCTTTCTGTTTGCTTTCTCCCATTTGCCCCACATCTCTCTCAGATTTCCTACCTCTGACTAAACTCTCTCTAATCTCTGATCTGTCTTTGAGCTTCTTTCTTCTACTTTTTTCCTATTTTCATTCAGTTCTTTCTTTAACTCATCTAAACTACTGTTCGATTCCTCGCCCATCTTTCGTCCCAAAGCCTGCCTTGATTACGCTCTGTTCCTCCGTAGGATCCGTACTGTCTTTTCCCTCGTCTTTCTTCTCGGGAAACCTCTCACCCCCTGCCAACTTGATCCAATTGTCTATGAATCCTGGTAAACCCTAACTCAAAAACTTTTCTAACCTTACCCTATTTCACAGCCTTCCTAACTTAACTAATGATTTCCTTCTAAGTAATCGATCTGATCTCGGATATGTATTACCTATTTGTTCCTTGCCTGGTGTTTCGAATACTTCTTGTTCCTCTTCGCTTTCTACGAACTGTAAATATATTAACTGGGGTTATATTATGTTCTAGTTTTTACTGTGCGTTTATAGAAAAAATTAAAATTTTATTTTTTTAGTAAATCGTTTAAAAATAAAATACATTTGACAAAAACAGAATTCAAAGGAATTAGAAAATTGTAATACTTTTTAAAGTATTATACTTCTTATAATATAATTGTATATAAATATTAAATAGTGCTTAATATTTATAGAGCATAAGAGCAGTTTTCATTTTAATGACCCGTCGAACGATTGAACTTTACTCAGGTGTTTTCACAAAACTGCAAGAACTATGCAAATGTTTAAAAGACAAATTGAAACAAGTAATGGCAGATTGTGAAACACCTGTACATTCCACTATAGCGTCATTATTTCCAAAGGCATTCTCGTTTTACTGTTGGTTTCACACAACGAAGGTAACAATTTATTGTTTACTTAAACAATGATCATTAAACATCGGTAAAACTTATATTTTATTTTAATTTTATTTATATGTTAGTTAAATGACATTTGATAAAATATTTTTTATTTTTATTTTTTAATTTAAAATTAAATAATTCAAGTCGAACATTTACAATTTTTTTTAAACCTCTTTCATTGTTTTAGTTATTTATAATTTTTTTTATTATTCTAAGAAACATAATTTAAAATATTTATAAGTTTAAAATGGCCAAATTGTTAGTCACAGATGAGTTAATGGTTGATGAACCATAAAAATATACAAAATTTTTTTTTTTTTTTTTTTTTCAATTTATACTCCTGTCCTATTGGCCTAATGCTCTCGACAAGAGTCCCCGAGGAATACTTTTTGATTGGAAGCATAACCCTGAAAATTATTCTAAATTATTAACCTAGTGCGCCTACAGTACGACTTTCGACGATAGGAGTACTCGCATTTGCCTGGACCACCCGTAATGGGTTTTCCCGCCAGAGGAGTAGGAAAACTGTAGAAAACCTCTCCTGAGTACAACCGGCTTATTGACAACCGAGTTCCAGCGGTGTGAATCGGACACATTCTAAAATTTCTGGGAGGTTTCAGGAAACTTCAATTTCAATATAACGAACATTTTTGAATATAACTTTTGACAAATTATATTGATTCAATATTATATATTTATCAATATTTTAATTTTATTTTTAAAGAGTATCAATAAATACTGGAATGGCCATGGTTTGAAGGGGCTTGAAAGCGAAATCTTGGATTTCGCATGTTGTCTTGCCTTAGCGCTGCCAGGAAGGTTTGAAGAAGGGGTTGAAATTTTGAAAAATAAAATTAAAGAACACGATGATTTTTTGAAAGACAGACTTTTACGGTTCGTTATGTACATTCGAAACTATTGGGGAAATGAGAAAGAAAAACTGTGCATTGGACACTTGCCCCAAAGAACAAATAACACAGCCCCACAAAAAAAGTGTCATGTACTTTTGACCGGAATACCCTATCCCTATATATTTTGACGCGCTGAACACGAATCCGAAGTCCGTTTTGCTCCATCACGTCAGGATATTTTTCTAACCTCAAAAAACATGTCGGATTTTGAGAGATAGGCCATTTTTAAAAAAATTAATTTATTTACTTGAAACTTGGTATCTAGGGGTTTTTTGGGTCGCTGATTACGAATCTGACGTCAGATTTTCGAAATTAGATATGTCTGATTCAATATTAAGGAATAATTTTTAAAAAATTGTCAGATTTTTATGAAATTTGGTATCTACAGGTTTTCTAACTTGCTGACAAGTAAAACTAGGAAAGTGACGTACGCCGTTTTTTTCTGAAACTTAACAGTTTTGTAGTTTTTTGAAAACAATTTGACACGTATTTTTTTGTTTTTCCCCAAAAGCTGATTTATGGAGGGGAAATACCCCTTGAATTTTTTTGGGTAGGGGGACATTATTTTACGAAATTTTTTAAAAATAAATGTGCAATAGTGTATCTGGGGGTTTTTGGGTCGATGAGTACGAATCTGATGTCAGTTTTTAAAATTTCAAAATGGCGTATCTAATATGGCCGACAGAAGTCCATGTTGGATATGCCATTTTGAATTTTTGAAAAGTGACATCAGATTCGTACTCATCGACCCAAAAACCTTCAGATACCCTATTGCACATTAATTTTTTAAAAATTTCGTAAAATAATGTCCCCTTACCAAAAAAAAAATTCAAGGGGTATTTCCCCCCCATAAATCAGCTTTTGGGGAAAAACAAAAAATACGTGTCAAATTGTTTTCATAAAACTACAAAACTGCCAAGTTTTAGAAAAAACGGCGTACGGCACTTCCTTAGTGTTACTTGTCAGCAACTTTGAAAACCTGTAGATACCAAATTTTATAAAAATCTGACAATTTTTTCAAAATAATTTCTTAATATTTAATCAGACATATCAAATTTCGGAAATCTGACATAAGATTCGTAATCAGCGACCCAAAAAACCCCTAGATACCAAGGTTGAAGTAAATCTTAAAAATTTTTTAAAATTCGTCCGCCATATTGGATCCGCTATTTTGGATTTTGAAAATCTAACTTCAGATTCGTAATCAGCGACACAAAAAACCCCCAGATACCAAGTTTGAAGTTAATACATCAATTTTTGAAAAAATAGGAAAAGAACTAGGCGCAATTGCGCCTACATCTAGGGTTTCGTGGCGCTTTAAATTTTAATTAAAAAAAATAAATCAAAAATAAATAATTTAAAAATAAATAATAAAATTTATTTTATAAATTTTATGTACTATTAAATTTTATTTATTTAGCAAAATTTTTATTATAAATTAATTATAAATTATAAAATATTAATTTCTATAAATTAATTCTCCCCCAGACAGTAAATTCGAAGAAAATCAAAAATTGGCAAAATCAAAATTCAAAAAGGTAAATGAAAGAAAAAAGAAAGCGTGGCTGTGGAGTGGAGGTCTTTCTTCTATCATTTATCTTTTTTGATTCACAAACAAAAACATTAGGTAAAATGTCCATTCGACAATGTCCACTATTAAGACATGTCAACTATAGGGACATGTCAACTATATGGACATGTCAACTATTGGGACATGTCAATTACTGAGACAGGTGAACTACTGGGACATGTTAATTATAGGGGCATGTTAACTAATGGGACATGTAATTTCCATTCATGTAATGTCCATTCGGGAAAATGTCCATTCAGTAAATGGAGATTTGGGATCTGTGGGGCCCCAAAATTTGAATTTGGGAGCTATGGTGCCCCAAAATTTGAATTTGGGATCTGTGGTGCCCCAAAATTTCAATTTGGGAGCTATGGTGCCCCAAAATTTGAATTTGAGATCTGTGGTGCCCCAAAATTCGAATTTGGGATCTGTGGGGCCCAAAAATTCGAATTTGGGAGCTATGGTGCCCCAAAATTTGAATTTCGGATCTGTGGTGCCCCAAAAGTTTAATTTGGGATCTGTGGTGCCCCAAAATTTTAATTTGGGATCTGTGCCCTAAAATTTGATTTTGGGAGCTGTGGTGCCCCAAAATATACTACGGACAGACGGACGCCAAAGTGAAACTATAAGGCTTTCGGCCATGGGCCACGAAACCCTAAAAATCGCCTACCTCTCAAAATTCAACATGTTTTTTGAGGTTAGAAAAAAATCCTGACGTGATGGAGCAAACAGACTTCGGATTCGTGTTCAGCGAGCCAAAATACATAGGGTTAGGGTATTCCGGTCAAAAGTACATGACACTTTTTTTTGTGGGGCTGTGTAATCTTTGCGAATCATAGAACAGCCGATTGAAGGCAAGATTAGTTGGCAAGCATCCAACCATTTGGAAATTTGTAGGTAGGCAAATAAAATATTTGAGCGATTGAATCGCCGGATTGTGGAAGGGCATACGTGCGAATTTTTGCTGAAAATGTATGATATAACCCAATATAACATATATTATAATATAATTATACTTAACTTTTCATGTTACTCTAAGCTCACAGTAACTTTACAGTGTAAGCTTACTGTAAGACGGAAAATTTAAGATCAATCATCTGATTTCTAGAAAAATTAGTAAATTTTTTTGAGAAAAGTTTTTTCGTATATAAACTTTACTTATTCTTTAGTTCTAATGCAAAAAGTATTGAAAGATGAAGAAATCCGCCTTGAAAATCTGATGAAAGGTATTAGCTTAGGGGAAAAAACCAAACCAAACGACATTCGAAGGAAAAAGATAATTTACTTCGCGAAAGAGGAATTAGACTTTGGAGGGTAGGTTATATAAAATATAAGAAAAATGCTTTTCTAGTACAGCCCTTTTTGCGAAGAAGAATTAGTATAATAATTGTTGCGAGTAATTACTTTGTGCACTGTAAACAGTAAAGTATCATTTTAGAACGATTTTGGGTACTAAATCGTAATTTCGTTATATTTTAATACCTATAATCAACTATAATTTATAACTTTAATGTGATGAAAACTTGGATTATTACTGAAAAATAGTAAAATAAATTCTTTTCAATAACAATGAAATCCTAATTTTAGGTTTCTTTAAAAACTAACTACATTAGTTAAAAATTTATTAAAATATTTTATTTTAGAAAGTTTGAAAATTATTATCACTGTAAAACTTCCTGTGAGGAAGCAATAATAACTACAATGTCTGTTATTACACCGTCCGACAAAATTCAACTTTTTTTCACACACGAAAAAATCAATGATTTTCAGAAACTAGGACCAAAAAAAGATACCCGTGTCTGGCCGTTTTGCTAGATCAGGTCATTTTTTGCTTTTAGGGGTAAAAACAACCCTTAAATGAAAGGTGATAGGAAATCTTGTACAAATTAATAATTTTTTATGAAACCTGGTATCTCAGGGTTTTCCGGGTCGCTGATTACGAATCTGATGTCAGATTTTCAAAATTCAAAATGGCGGATTCAATATGGCGGTCGAAATTTATAGAAATTCACCAATTCATTTGAAAGTTGTTCCTTAGGGGTTTTTGGGGTCGCTGATTACGAATATGATGTCAGATTTTCAAAATTCAAAATGGCGGATCCAATATGACGGTCGAAATTTATAACTATTAATTATTTTTTGTAAAACTTGGTATCTAGGGGTTTTTGGGGTCGCTGAGTACGAATCTAAAGTCAGATTTTTAAAATTCAAAATTGCAGATTCAATATGGCGTTTGAAATTTATAAAAGTTTGTCGAATTCACTTGAAACTTGTTACTTGAAGGTTTTTGGGGTTGCTGATTACAAATTTGATGTCGGGTTTTTAAAATTCAAAATGGCGAATCCAATATGGTGGTCGAATCTTTAAATCGTAAAAATAAGCGTCCAAAATTTACACAAACGTAATACAAGAGTTGTTATGAAATGCTTCTATTAATTTTATTTTATTGCATTATATTTGTTTAATAAATTTTGATTATAACCTTTTGAATTTATTAATTCTAATAGAAACTTAATTTATTAAAACTCACTTAAAATAAAAATTTTAAAATGTTGGCTTGCAAATTTTAACAAAAAATTGATCGAACATTTAAATTTTCCAAATTATTTTTCAAATTTGAGATCTTCACCTTTATTAGATTTGGCGTTTTTATTATTCTTATCTGACATCATTTTCGTACTCAGAGACGCCGAAAGCACTTAGATACCAAGTTTTATAAAAAATTAACAATTTTTATAAATTTCAACCCTCATATTGAGTCTGCCATATTGAATTTTAAAAATCTACAATCAGATTCGTACTCAGCGACCCCAAAAACCCAGAGATACAAAGTTTTATAAAAAACTAATAACATTCAAAAACTTCGACCACCATATTCGATCCGCCATTTTGAATTTTGAAAATCCGACATCGCATTCGTTATCAGCGACCCCAAAAACCTTCAAGTAACAAGTTTCAAGTGAATTCGATGAACTTTTATAAATTTCGACCGTCATATTGAATCTGCCATTTTGAATTTTAAAAATCTGACTTCAGATTCGTACTCAGCGACCCCAAAAACCCCTAGATACCAAGTTTTACAAAAAATAATTAATATTTATAAATTTCGACCGCCATATTGGATCCGTCATTTTGAATTTTCAAAATCTGACATCATATTCGTTATCAGCGACCCCAAAAACCCCTAAGTAACAACTTTCAAATAAATTGGTGAATTTTTATAAATTTCGACCGCCATATTGGATCCGCCATTTTGAATTTTGAAAATATAACATCAGATTCGTAATCAGCGACCCGGAAAACCTCGAGATACCAGGTTTCATTAAAAATTATTAATTTGTACAAGATTTCCTATCACCTTTCATTTAAGGGTTGTTTTAACCCCTTAAAGCAAAAAATGACCTGATCTAGCAAAACGGCCAGACACGGGTATCTTTTTTTGGTCCTAGTTTCTGAAAATCATTGATTTTTTCGTGTGAAAAATCTTGTCGGACGGTGATATACAAAATAAGTACGTTTATTCAAAATTAATAAAAATATTTATATTAATCGCGCCTCGACGACGATGCCTTCGTCGCTGCCCGCTCTCTGGGCCTGGTGAGGGCGACCTGAGCTCTGGAGGTGTTGTCGGGAACGGTACCTCCATACCTGGATTCTGCAACTAAAACATATTAACATTATATATATATATATATATATATATATATAATACATTATTATATATTAATATATATACATTATACTATATTATATATATGTTATTAATACTTACATTGTGTATTGACACTTTTTTCACGTGGCATGGATAGCAGTTGCAGCAATGTTCCATGTCGAACTCTCTAGGTCGCTCCGTCGCTGCAAATGAGCTACTGCCGCTCAGCTCGTAGAAATAAAGTGCCATACTCCCACCACGCGCTCTCATCACCTTGTGTGAGCGGCGGCTAAGTGAAGCTCCTACGGTTCAAACGCGCAGTTGGTAACGCGCGAAATTTAATTTGTATGATTATTCCTATTATTTATAATACCTACTTAATATATTAAATTAATATTGTTTAATTTATTACTGAATTTAATATTCAAAGTTATATAAGAAAGATGAAATAATGATAAAATAGTTATAAATAATAATTAATATTAAATCATCTATAAGTAATAACATTTATTAAAAAATATGAATATTAAAAATTAGTTATTTATTATTGGCCTTAACTTTATTGAAAATGAAATATATTAATTGTAAATAATTATACTTACCTTAATAGATTAATTATAAGAATATGTACAATGAAAAGAGAGTATATAAAATTAATATTTCATTAATTTATAATGAATATGAAATTAATTTTACACAAAAATAAAGCATGCAAAATGAAACTAGTGTTCAAAATTATAAAAGTATAGAAATAAAAGGAACAGCAAATGCAACTTTGTACAGCAAAAGTCTTAGCAGTGTAAAAAAACTTTAAAACATGCAATCAAAATATAACGCAGCAAATTATATAAAATAAAAAAAATGAATTTATTATGAAAAATAATAATTAAAATGTACATATGAATAAATGATATATAATATTAAAACTTGAAATATTTTTTTATATAGAGAATATATATTACACAAGTAAAATGTGATATAACACTGAAAAGATTATTTAAAACAAGAAAAATATTCAATACATAATAAATATATATATATAAAACTAATGCATTTCATTTAATACATTTAATCTACAAAACCAATAAATAAACAATAATATACAAAATAAAAAAAGAATTTATAAACCATAATATACAAAATGAAAAAATATGAATAAACAATATTATACAAACTAAAATTGTGCTACATGTAACCGTTATGGAATGAAATGGATTCCAAAAAAAAATTTAAAATATCTGGTAATATGAAAAAAGAATCCGATTTTGTATATTATTGTTTATTTATTTGTTTTGTAGATTAAATGTGTCAAAAGAAAGGTTTCAGTTTGAATATATATTTAATATGTATTGTATAGATTCAAACTAAAACCTTTTTTTATTATACATTTACTATACAAAAAAATGGAGCAATAATATACAAAATGAAATATAGTAAATAAATTTAATGAAAATAAAAGGAAAAGAAAAAAAGAAGAAATTTTTTGACTAAAATCACGCTATAGAAGTAAAAGACATTGAAAAAACTAAAAAAAACAAAATGTGAAATGAAACAAAATTTAAAAAAACGTGCAATGGAAAAATAATGTTAATTAAAAAAAAAGAAATAAGAATGAGAAAAAAATAACTTAACGCCTCTTCTTTGAAGAGGCTGTAGCACATGCTAACATAGCCTTTCTTATACGTTGACGCTGTGTACCCCTGAGCGGTCGAGCAGCAATTTCAATTGTACGTCGCGGAGCCGCTTCTGGTATTTCGCGACGTGGAGCTGTTTGAAAGGATGATATGTGTGATACACGTAGTTTTTTGGTACTGAGTATTTTTCAGATTCTTCACAATCTGGAATTTGTTGAATATGTGCCGAGGTTTGTGAGGAAGTTCCAGATTTTTAAGAATCTGATGTTATTAGCTAAGGGTTTGTTTTTATCCTTTGGCATGTTTTATCATCCATTGGATCCGGTTGCTTTGGAATCATTGATGGTCTTTGATCCGCGTATAAACAAATCTGGCTCTAAAGGGTTGTATGTCATATTGCGCATTGCGCCATCGCTACTTCAATTTCATTCTGAAAAGAACATCACAATGTTAATATGACATGTTATAAGAAAAAAATGCATAAGTCTGTGAGAAAATGATATGATTTATATCATTAACTACTTTTTCCAAAAAAAATCTATATAATATTAATTTAATGAAGAATATACTTAACTTTTAATAATAAGATTGTTGACAGTAATAAACTCAAGATAACCTCGAAATTTTTAATTAGTATTTATACACTTTAGAATTTTTATTAATTAATAAATATTACACAGATTTATGCTTAAAAAAGGAGTTAATGTTATGTCAATGTAATGAATTACATACTTTAAATTATGTGTTTCAATTATACAATAAATATTGCTTACAATTTCTCTTTGGAGAGTTCGAAATTTACAATTTTCTCTACTGCAATGGCAATATATCCAAATTTTCCTTGAATCCGGCGTTTAAGAGGATTTTAGGGCTAGTCGAATATCGATTCGAGAGTATTGAAAACAAAATCAGCGCGAAATTCGAATTTCAAAATGCTTGTTAAATAATAATAAAATAAATTAATGGTTTAACTTACCTTAATTAATAAATTGCTTTAAAAATTTTAAGAAATAAATAATGTACCTAAATTTTAAGTAGTATTAATTAATAAATGTGTATATATTTTAAACTTACCTTAATAAACAATTAAAATATATTAATAAATCAATTACAACTTACCTTGGAAAACATATTAATAATTAGTTATGAGCAATATGAAATATAAGCAATAAACATTTAGATAATAATTCCTAATAAATATATTTATTAATAAATAATTAATAGTTAACAAATTTGACAAATTAACAACGCCATCTACTTTGACTTTTTACATCTACGCTTGACTATGTAGTTCAGTGAGTAAAACAGGGATGGATACCTCTCTGACCAAGCCAATTTAAATGGTCGAATAAGTTTTTAAATTTCCAGCGAAATATAAATATTCACATAGCACAATTGGGCTATTTGATAGTAGCGCCATCTGTTAGGTGGCCGGTGAACTAACTCGGTCGGTAAAACAAAGCACCCTATTAACAATAAATAATTTTCCAGCCAAAATTTAAAAATTCATATAGCCCAGTTAGGCTAATCGATAGTGGCGACATCTGTTAGGTGGCCGGTGAACTAACACGGTCGGTAAAACAGGGAAGCAACAAACATTTTCCCGACAAATTTAAATATTCATATAGTCCAATTGGGCTAATTACAAGTGGCGCCATCTGTTGTATGGTTGGTATATTAACTCGGTCGGTAAAACAGATTCCTAATTTACGAACTAGGTTTGAATTCGGCTCTCACTTACCGGCTGCTGATAAAGTAGGAATCTACCTTACCAACTGGGGGTAACTTAGCCGAGATCAGAACCTGGGGTAGTATCACCATAGCTATACTACTATCGTCGTAATCGTTTTCAGAATCACTAGTATCAATCCTACCTGCATGCGCTTTATTAAGCGTTGATGCTATTTGAGGATTATACGTTGATTCTTTAGCGATAGGAATGCTTTCTGAGTTTGGACGTGTATTAATTTAGTCAGGATTATTTATTTTTATAATTTTCGGTAATCTATCGCATGAATTTATTGATATTTCGCCTGGGAGATCTAATTTCTCCTAGCATCTCTGTCGTTTTTTGATTGAGAATTGTTGTTGTATGCATTTTGGCTGAAATTTGGTGGGAAATCGCGGTTGTAATTGCCGTGCCAAGGGGGCTGCATTGGTTGTTGTGGAGGCGCGTGTAAAGGAAAAGGTGGCCGCACAGTTTGCGCACTGCACTGGCAGTCAAGCTGGAAATACTGCGAAGAGTGAGGGAAGTTATGGTAATAATCATAGTTGTGATTCCAACCGCGACCGTACCATTCCATCCATTTTTGTAACCGTGTCCACGATTATTTTGGTTATTGCCGCCTCGACCGTTGTAGTTTCGTGACTTTTCGTGCTTGTCATCTTTTTTGTGCGCAGGCGATCTACGCTTTTCCCCCCCTTTCTGCGACGAGGCGGAGCCTGAGGAGCTAGAAGAGGCAGAAGTTGAGCGTTTGCGTGATCGATGAGAAGACGAAGAAGTGGTGGGGTCGATTAATGCATTTTTCGATTTGTTTAGCTTAGAATTGTCTGAATCATTAATATTTAATTTTTGTTT
This sequence comes from Leptopilina boulardi, assembly GCF_019393585.1. Taxonomy (NCBI): domain Eukaryota; kingdom Metazoa; phylum Arthropoda; class Insecta; order Hymenoptera; family Figitidae; genus Leptopilina; species Leptopilina boulardi. Next base: position 170,890 of record NW_026137782.1, on the reverse strand, counting down.
TAGTGAATCAAATTGTTTTTTGTACATATCAATTTTGTTTAAATTTTGTTCTGGTTCGGGTTTCTCTTTTTGTTTGGCTTTTTTCGCTTGCTTTGGTTTTGTTTCGACGTTAGTTTCGGTTTCGAAACATGTTAAACCAAGAATATCCTGTTTCATTTAAGTTTTTAGAATAAATTGGAAGCGCGTCATCAGGATCTATTGCTGATGCGTTCATTTTTCTTTCGAATTCGTCTAGAAATTCGTTAGCATCTAACTTTCCAGGAAATTTTTTGTCCTCAGGATTTGATAATTTTGTGCAAAATTGGAACTTGTGTACGATGCGCGGAAGAAGCGTTAAGGGCTATATTTACAGGAGGGTTGTTTAATTCGCGATTTTTTGAGTAATTTGCATTAGAAGTTGTTTGTGATATAGAGTTTGTTGTTTCGGAAAATTGCAAAGTACGGTTAGCGGAAGGGACTTGTTGCGAAGGTGTTGTGCACGAGAGTGGGGGATGCGTTTGCGCTGTAACTGTGGTTGCACGTTGAGTTGTACTCGAGGTGATACCTGTTAATGTAATTGTATTAGTGTTTGAAGTGGGGGGTAAGCAAGTTTTTAGCGCGATGTGATAGCCACTGACGTCATATTCCCAACGAGAATCATGCCATGGACATTGCGCATGTTTCGTTTGGAGTTGTGACACCTTTGTTGTGAGGTCCCTAATGTTATCTGCAATTTCGACGCGAAGTTTTTCTATAGAATTATTAGTATGACTATTTGTATATTATTATTTTGATTTTGCTATTCAAGTTGGAGATAATGTATCTTGAAAAGCAAATAATTTTAATATATTTGGAAATTAAATAAAGGAATTTATTTCCATGGTAGTCATTATCTAATGTTTTAGGGTGATTAACATTTAATAAAGAAAAATTGTTCGCAAAAGATTTTTTTTAATTATAAAAATACCATTTTGTAATAATTGTCATGTAAAAAGACATTTCAAACTGATATATTGCTCATGCGCAGTAAATAGAAGTAACTTGTTCAGTTAATAATGGTAAAAGTTACATTATTTGTTTATTTAAATAAAGCGCAAAAATAATTTTAAAAAATAAAGCGAAGCATTTTATTTGGCATAAAAATTACAAAGCGAAGCAAGTAGCAATGCGTAGAATAATGTAGATACAAAACAAAGGCGAATTAGCGAAAATGTGTATAAAAGAGAGAGTCGACAATTCTACAGCAGTGAGAGAGAGAAGCGAGTGTACTGTAGTGTCTATAGGCTATGACCTTGCGAGAGAGTTGTTTTCAACTCGCGGAGACTTTTTGAAAATGTGTACGACTACATATATGGGACGTTTCACGTCAACCGGCCCAGAGCTCCATCCAAAATTCTAATCAACGAAAATCAACTTATTACGGCTCAAAATAATCGTCATCTCATACTGCTTCGAATAAAAAGTGGCGAATTAAAAAATTCAAAATGGCGTCTTTACTGTACCATGTTTTGCAAATTTTTTTACTAACTCAGCAAACAATTGTATTAAGTACCTTGAGAAAAAAATTGCAACTAGTTGGATAATGGGTCACTCTTTAGTTTTTGGGGTCACTGATTACGAATCTGAAGTCAGATTTTAAAAATTTTTGGACATTTTTATTAAAATTTGATCAGATTCGCTTAAAACTTGCTACTCGGGGGTTTTTGGGGTCGCTGATTACGAATATAAAGTCAGATTTTAAAAATTGAAAATGACGGATCCAATATGGCGACCAAAATTTTTTAAAAGTTATCAGATTTGCTTGAAACTTGTTACTCGGGGATTTTTGGGGTCGATGATCACGAATCTTACGTCAACTTTTAAAAATCAGGTCACAGATCACGATTCTGATGTAAAAGTTGTTAAAAATTTAAAATGGTGGAGCCAATATGGCGGATGAAATTGTAAAATTTGTTTACATTTATAAACTTAAATGTAATGATGCTGATTTTTGAGGTTAAGGTTTTTAGAATTAAGGACAGTTTTTGAAATTCAATTTGAGAATACTTGAAAGTTTCAGTTGTGCTTAAATTGTTAAAAAATGATATAGAAAAAAATTTTAAAGGAAAGAAAAAATTTTAAAAAAGTAATTTAAATATTTAAAGGATGAGGTTCTTGGAGTTAAGGGTAGATTTTTCAAAATTTAATTTAAGGCTATTGAAAAGCCTCAAATTACACTCCCGTCCGATATTGTCCGAACTCTGCTTTTTCAACAACTATAAAACTGTTCAAATCTTCAAAAATATTAAAACTAAAATTTTTTCCTCTTTATTTTATTAAAGCTAATAAAATTCTGAAAGAAATGACACCTTAACAAAGAGAATATGTTAATTTTTCAATTAGATATCTAAGAAAAACCCAATTTTCAATGTTTTTACTATTTTTTTTATTTCTCTGGCAAAAATTAATATTTTTAAACGTTCTTGGGCTCATTGAAATCGTATTTTGTTATGCAATTCAAATTATATAAAAAAATTCATGTACACATTCTTCCCTAGCGTATGCAAACCGTGAAAGTTGGCTCATAAAATGTCAAAAAATTTAAATTTAATTCTACAATAAATTATAATGTTTAAAAATCAAGTAAATATATCATTCTAAACTTCTCTGATTTATGTAAGTAAATTTAAGATTTATACATTTTACTGATCATTTTTTGTCATATAAATATTAATCACAATTTTTTGACATTTTATGAGCCAACTTTCACGGTTTGCATACGCTAGGGAAGAATGTGTACATGAATTTTTTTATATAATTTGAATTGCATAACAAAATACTATTTCAATGAGCCTAAGAACGTTTAAAAATATTAATTTTTGCCAGAGAAATAAAAAAATAGTAAAAACATTGAAAATTGGGTTTTTCTTAGATATCTAATTGAAAAATTAACATATTCTCTTTGTCAAGGTGTCATTTCTTTCAGACTTTTATTAGCTTTAATAAAATAAAGATGAAAAAATTTTAGTTTTAATATTTTTGAAGATTTGAACAGTTTTATAGTTGTTGAAAAAGCAGAGTTCGCACAATTTCGGACGGTAGTGTAGATAAAATTATAAAAGATTTATGTAGAGTAAATTTTAAAAAATATTAAATTTCTATATTAAGGGGTAGTTTTGGGGATTAAGGGTAGTATTTTGAAAAATTACTTTTATGATATTTAAGATCATTTAAATAAAGCCTCAATTTGTATGAAAGAAAAATTTAAAACAACTAATTGAATAATGTGAAAGGGGTGGTTTATGGAGTTAAGGGTGGCAAATGCATCCAATTTTTAAATATTTTATTAGCCATTTATTTATTTATTTATTTATTTTATTTATTAGCCAATCTTATTTTATAAAATCCAGATTCAAATTCGTAATCACCGACCCCAAAAATCCCCGAGTAACAAGTTTCAAGTAAATCTGATAATTTTAAAAAAATTTTTGGTCGCCATTTTTAACATTTTTAAAATCTGACTTTAGATTCGTAATGAGCGTCTCCAAAAACCCCCGAGTAGCAAGTTTCAAGCAAATCTGATCAAATTTTAATAAAAATGTCCAAAAATTTTTAAAATCAGACTTCAGATTCGTAATCAGCGACCCCAAAAACATAAGAGTGACCCATTATCCAACAAGTTGCAATTTTTTTCTCAAGGTAATTAATACATTTGTTTGCTGAGTTAGTAAACAAATTTGCAAAACATGGTACAGTAAAGACGCCATTTTGAATTTTTTAATTCGCCACTTTTTATTCGAAGCAGTATGGGATAACGATTATTTTGAGCCGTAATAAGTTGATTTTCGTTGATTAGAATTTTGGATGGAGCTCTGGGCCGGTTGACGTGAAACGTCCCATATATATTGTAACGAATTTTAAATATCGCGCCGACACAATTTTGTCGTTCTCGGGCAAACTCGTGATTTGTCATTCGGCTTTGCCGAAATGAGTGTAGAGACTCGTCACTTTCGTGTGAGAGGTTGGCGAACGAGGTCGAAACCCATATTGGGGTAAGTTGATTTATTGTTAATTAATGTGAAAAAGAATATAAAGTGTAACATTCGATGAATTGTTATAGTTTCGGTAGTGGGGACAAACTTTATGACGCAAAAGGGAACGTGGTTCCACTAAAAATCGATCGATCCAATTGGAAATCCAAATCATTGAATTATTTCAACGATCCACGCCTCGTGGACATATGTACAAATTATAATCAAATTGACGGAGTTTCCGGATCTAAATTCTAAATCGCGTCAGTATTAGGCCTCATTACATCTCGCCGAGAAAATCAGCTAAGTAAACTCTCCAAGCTTTATTAAAGTGTAAAACACGAAAGTCTCTCTTTTATATTTTCTTTATTATCACGGATCAAAATTAGAGTGTATGTTGGCGTCAGCGTACTTGTATGAAAAGTAAAATTCTTTCTTTGTAATTAAACGGAGTGACAATTTGCCAGACGAATTTTCAATAACTAAATAAAAATTTATATATCAGCATATTTGCATTGTCAAATTATAATTTCACGATATACCACAAAAACAAAAAAAAAACATCCCTGAGAAAAATTAATGAAATAAATAATATCCTTACATTTTTTGGCACCCAACTAATGGCAATTATTTTTGGTACATTGTTAATGTTGCTGTTATATAATATAAATTGATAAATTTCATTAACATTTTGAACTGTTTGTAGAAAAAGTCTATTTTGTAATAAAATGGCTCCGACGACTAGAACAAAGGACCTAGAGTTCACGCAGCAGTGCTTTGAGGAGTTGAAAGGCGAGATCGAAAAACTGCGAACCGAACAGAGATCTAATATCCAGGAAAACGGATTTCTTCAAGCTGAAATCAAGAGACTTGAGGACATCAACAAGATGACACAGCAGAGCCTTGCGCGTAAGGCAAATGTGCCAACTTGTCACGTAAGTGTACAGAGTGTTAGTAACGATAACACATACATCAAAAAATCGTCGGGTTGTGACTCACGCGAAAGCAATTCGGGAAGAGATAATTTAGTAAACACGGTCGAGCAAGAAGGTAGATTAATCAATCAGCCGGTTATTTTGAATAACGAAAATAATTACATGATAAACAATAATACACTGATAAATGGAATTTTGAGGCAATTTCAAGCTCTCCAGGTTAATATTGACTTGCCGAATTTTGAACCAGAGCGTACGAACCCGATAGAATTTATTCGTAATTTCGAAAAATATTGCGTAAGAAAAAATATTGACGAACATCAAAAAATAATAATAATAGAAGATTCGTTAAAGGGCATTTCGCGTATTTGGTTTGAGACGGTTACTGTTCCTTTTTGCAATTTTGAAGATTTTAAAACACAGTTTCTCGAGAAATTCTTTTCGCTGGAAGCTCGTATGAAAGCAAAATCGGAGTGGGAAAACCGTAAATATCGCGCTCAGGATAAGTCACTTCAGGCATTTTATAATGAACAAATAAAGATGGCGAGAATATCCGTACCGAAAATGGATACGCATGAAGTCAATTTTATCATCATTAATCAACTTCCTTCGCGTATTCGAGACATTCTCGCGACAATCGAGTATAGTGATAGCGTAAAGATAGCTCAAGCACTAGCGCGTTTGGATCTATCTGGGGCCGGTGCCCAGGATAGAACAGCAGGTGGTCCTCACAGTTATCGCTCGAATCAAAATAATTATAATAACGCACCTCGGGATCGACAAGAAGATCGCGAAAATGGTCAACAGAATAATGATCGACAAAATCGCCTGAGTGAAAATTGGCGCGATAGAAGGGATAGAAACTATAGAAATCGATATAACAACGCGACACGTGATCGTGGTAATGAATCGAATCAAATAAATCGCAATCAAGGATTACCTAGAGAACGTAATAATGCTAGGGACGAAAATAACGATCAAAAATCGTGTGAAAATAAAAATAACGATAATTCCAGAAATACGCGACGCGATTTACGTGGTATACACTACCGTCCGAAATTGTGCGAACTCTGCTTTTTCAACAACTATAAAACTGTTCAAATCTTCAAAAATATTAAAACTAAAATTTTTTCCTCTTTATTTTATTAAAGCTAATAAAATTCTGAAAGAAATGACACCTTGACAAAGAGAATATGTTAATTTTTTAATTAGATATCTATGAAAAACCCAATTTTCAATGTTTTTACTATTTTTTTTATTTCTCTGGCAAAAATTAATATTTTTAAACGTTCTAAGGCTCATTGAAATAGTATTTTGTTATGCAATTCAAATTATATAAAAAAATTCATGTACACATTCTTCCCTAGCGTATGCAAACCGTGAAAGTTGGCTCATAAAATGTCAAAAAATTTAAATTTAATTCTACAATAAAATATAATGTTTAAAAATCAAGTAAATATATCATTCTAAACTTCTCTGATTTATGTAAGTAAATTTAAGATTTATACATTTTACTGATCATTTTTTGTCATATAAATATTAATCAAAATTTTTTGACATTTTATGAGCCAACTTTCACGGTTTGCATACGCTAGGGAAGAATGTGTACATGAATTTTTTTATATAATTTGAATTGCATAACAAAATACGATTTCAATGAGCCCAAGAACGTTTAAAAATATTAATTTTTGCCAGAGAAATAAAAAAAATAGTAAAAACATTGAAAATTGGGTTTTTCTTAGATATCTAATTGAAAAATTAACATATTCTCTTTGTCAAGGTGTCATTTCTTTCAGAATTTTATTAGCTTTAATAAAATAAAGAGGAAAAAATTTTAGTTTTAATATTTTTGAAGATTTGAACAGTTTTATAGTTGTTGAAAAAGCAGAGTTCGCACAATTTCGGACGGTAGTGTACATATCGAAAAAGATACGAATTTTATAGACGCGTTATGCTGGGATATTCAACCGGACCCCGATGAGGATGAAGCGATTATGCCAGCCAGGGTGGTGAGTCCACAAATGGTGGTAACAATTGCTGAAAATAATTATAATATGTTAATTGACTCCGGTAGTGACGTCACATGTATCGCGGAAAAATTCTATAAAAAATTATTTGAAAAATTAAAATTAATCTAACTGCCCGTAAATAATGTGTCAGTGTATGGTGCACTCGGTAACAAACCAACAAGAATTAGAAAACAGGTTCAATTGTCTCTTAAGGTTGGAAATAATGAAGTTATTTTCCCGTTCTTAGTAGTTCCAGGTTTGTCTGCTCCACTTATTGCAGGGTCGGATTGGCAGTCGAAATTTGCTATGATTATCGATTATGAACGTAAAGCTGTTAAATTTCAAGGAGAATATTTAGCCGAATCGAACGTCACTTTTCATGTGGGAAAGACCGAAAATTCGATTAGGGCGTGTAGATCGATTACGTTGATACAAGATATGTGGTATGAAGGTTTCGAGAAGGGAGGATCAGGTGGAAATGTTTCTTCGAAAGAACTCTCGCCGAGTGAATCCGAATCTGTTGGCATAGAAGGTGGAAGTAATGTGCATCAAATAGGGTGTTTCAATCAGGATATTTCCGAATCGCAGCCGGAAAAGGGGGCTGAATGGTCATACGCTAATAAAGTAGATGATTGTTTTAATGTTCGTTCAGTTGACAATTTAGAAGAAGATTACGATGATTTTGACGACCAAGTCGATCAATATGTCGAATCAATAAAAATTCTCAATGAAGAACAGAAAACAATAGTAAAAAAGCTTTTGAAAGAAAATCGAAAGGTTTTTTCTGAGAACCCGGGTAAAACTACTGTGTATGAGCATCAGATCCATCCTCTTCAGGAAAAGATTTTTGTACGGAAATCATATCCGATTCCATTGACTATGAGGGACGAGGCGGATGCTGAAATTGAAGAGATGGAAAGGCTGGACATTATTGAACGATGTGAAGCCGAGATTTGTAATCCATTGCGTTTAGTTCAAAAGAAAAGCGGAAAGGTTCGCATTTGTCTAGATGCGCGTTTTCTAAATAAATATATAGCATCCGATAATGAGTCTCCGGAAAAAATTGATGATTTGTTGCAGGAGACCGACGGAATTCAATTCATGTCAATTACCGATTTCGTCATGGGTTACTGGCAGATCCCCTTAGCTATAGAATCGAGAAAATTTACCGCATTTCTTTACAATGGCACGTGCTATCAGTTCAAACGCGTACCATTTGGATTGAAAACTGCAGGAGCAGGTTTCATACGGGCTGTGAGTATCGCATTAGGCGCAGATTTGCGCGCACGTATAAAAAAGTATATCGATGATTTTTTCATGGCGTCGAAGACATTTGAGGAGCACGTGGACCTGCTGGGCTGCTTGTTCAAAAAATTGATCGAGGTCGGTTTCACCTTGAGTCTAAAAAAATCCAAGTTCTTTTGTGAGTCGGTTAAGTTCCTGGGTGTTATCATTGACAGAAAGGCAGTGAGGGTTGATCCTGAAAAAATAGAATCAATTCAAAATTTTCCCACCCCAAAGGATCGGAAACAGCTTCAGGGCTTTCTTGGTGTTTGTGGTTTCTCTCGAAAATTCGTGAAAAGTCATGCGGACTTTATCTCGCCATTCAGAGATTTGCTCAAGCCGAATATTCGATGGAAATGGACGGAGGATCACGAGATTGCATTTAGGAACGTAAAGGAAAATTTTCTAAGCTCGGTTGTGTTAAGTCACATTTTGCCAGATAGTAAATTCCGCTTGCAGACTGACGCTAGTGATTTGGGGGTGAGTGGTGTGTTGTACCAAACGGACTCTGGCGATCGTCTATTCGCTGTTGAAATTTCGACGCTATCTTTTAGGCACAAATTTTGAGATCGTTACAGATCACAAGGCCTTGACGTTTTTGCTAAAAACACCATACCATAATGCGCGACTAATGCGATGGGTCCTGTTTATGCAAGAATATGATTACGAGATACAACATTGCAAAGGTTCCGATAACGTTACTGCCGATTTTTTCAGTAGGAATATTGGGAATAGGACTAGCACGGATTCGCGTGATTGTGATCATTTTCTTCGGGAGTTGGTCAGATTGTGTCTTGAGAAAAAGGTGATTGTCGAGGATGTGCTGGACGTGTCGAGTCCTGAGTCCGAGGAATCAGCGTATTCACTGATTGCTAGTATTCAGATGAAAGGGGAAATCTTGGGCGATTTGCAATTATTGCCGGAACTTCAGAAGGAAGATGAGATCATCATGAATATGACCAATGGATCATCGGCTTCGGGGAAAGTTAGTAAGGAAGCAGGGGTCTTGTATTGGCGATCTGATAATTGTTCAGATTGGAAATTGATGATTCCTCGTAGTTTGGTTCCATCTATATTGTTGTCGGTGCATGAGCAATTGGGTCACGCCGGGGGATTCAAGATGCATAGTTATATTTCGCGATTTTTCTTTTGGCGATATATGAGAAAAGATATAAAGAGTTTCACGCGAAGCTGTGATCTTTGCCAACGATCGAAATATTTGAACTATAGCATGGAGGGAACGTATCATTGCGTTGCGGCGAGTGGTCCAAGCGAATTGGTGACTGTTGATTTTTTCGGTCCCCTGCCCATGTCAACCGGAGGTGTTCAATATATTTTTGTGGTTCAGGATACATTTTCAAAAATAATCAAATTGTATCCAATAAAACGCGCAATCACGAACGTTTGTCTCGGAAAATTGGTAAATCATTATTTCGGGCAGTTCGGAAAACCGAAGAAAATTCTAGCTGACAATGGGACTCAGTTTACATCCCATTTGTGGCGAGCGACTCTGGAATCTGAGGGAATAAAAGTATTGTTTTCGTCCATAAGACATCCACAATCAAATCCCGTTTTAGCAAGCATACCGCGTGGGCAAAGTGGGTACCATTCGTGGAAGATTGTTTGAATTACTCAACACATCATGGAACAAAACAAGTCCCTTACGAACTTCATTATGGGAAACCGGTTTACGAAAAAATTTATGAACTATTTCCAACTATTTCCTCAAGCCAAGGTCAGTTGAACGCAAATTTCAGATCGAATTCGCGAATGATAATTTGCGCAAGGCTTTCGAGAGTCGTGCGAAGCAGCAAAACGGGGGTAGTACTGTTGAATTGCAAGTCGGAGACTTGGTATTGCTTCGAGTTCCACGATTGTCAGATGCGGCCGAGAGAAAGATCTCAAAATTATTTTTATTGTATGAAGGTCCTTATCAAATCCATCAGAGAAATGGACATAATGCTTTCGTGTTGGTCGAAAACTAAGAACATTTGAAAATAAAGGGTACCTATAATCGGTCAAACTTGCGTAAATATTATGAGCGCTCTGCTGTGTAATCATAAGTTGCCTGATAGTCGAAGATTTACAATGTAAATTCGCGAGTAATAATTAAATTGATCTCGGTTTTCGACTTGTCATTGTATCTGTGCTGGATTGCTGGTTAATCATATGATGTGTGGAGCGAATAAAATAAATTGTAGTCATCGTATAACGTCGTTGTAACAAACTTCAGAAAATTGGCTTTTATCGAATATGTAAATCAAAAAATTGTTGTACGACGCTGCGATGTATTACAACATTTGTCAGTATGCCTAATATTGTAATAAGGGGGCTGAATGTAACGAATTTTAAATATCGCGCCGACACAATTTTGTCGTTCTCGGGCAAACTCGTGATTTGTCATTCGGCTTTGCCGAAATGAGTGTAGAGACTCGTCACTTTCGTGTGAGAGGTTGGCGAACGAGGTCGAAACCCATATTGGGGTAAGTTGATTTATTGTTAATTAATGTGAAAAAGAATATAAAGTGTAACATTCGATGAATTGTTATAGTTTCGGTAGTGGGGACAAACTTTATAACGCAAAAGGGAACGTGGTTCCACTAAAAATCGATCGATCCAATTGGAAATCCAAATCATTGAATTATTTCAACGATCCACGCCTCGTGGACATATGTACAAATTATAATCAAATTGACGGAGTTTCCGGATCTAAATTCTAAATCGCGTCAGTATTGGGCCTCATTACATCTCGCCGAGAAAATCAGCTAAGTAAACTCTCCAAGCTTTATTAAAGTGTAAAACACGAAAGTCTCTCTTTTATATTTTCTTTATTATCACGGATCAAAATTAGAGTGTATGTTGGCGTCAGCGTACTTGTATGAAAAGTAAAATTCTTTCTTTGTAATTAAACGGAGTGACAATTTGCCAGACGAATTTTCAATAACTAAATAAAAATTTATATATCAGCATATTTGCATTGTCAAATTATAATTTCACGATATACCACAAAAACAAAAAAAAACATCCCTGAGAAAAATTAATGAAATAAATAATATCCTTACAATATATATATATATATATTATGACGTATAAATTTAATAAATTAAATTAATCTGCTTAACATCAAAATCACTGGCCTCAACTAATAAAAATTATAAGAAAATTTATTATATAAATTTTCGCCGTCAGGCGCCAATTAATTTTAAAGATAATTAATAAACTATTTTACCATCCATTTCAACAACAACGAAACAACACCTCTGAGATGCTCTCAATCTCCAGAGGGAATTCTGCTAAAACACCGGCAAGCGGAAAAGCCAGCGGCAAGACACGACTTGGACAAATAAACGACTTACCCACGATGTATACCCGACCACGTGTCTGGGCTTCTCAACTTCTCAGCAGATCCACACAATGGTTCTCAACAGCTACTATTAAATACACCGTACACAGTTCTCTTCGATATTCACTTTATTCAGTAAAAAATGGACACCTGTTATACACACACAATTCAATATATATCACACTATATATATTTTCCTCCACGAGTCCGCCTCGTGTAACCTACGCGCTCGTTAGTTGACCCGCTCGACTCGGTCAACCACCTCTCGCCCTCTCTTTGCGTATGCCTCTGCACAACGCGGACAAGTCTCGACCATCACCAATCGACGACCACAATTTAGGCAATATGGCCATCTTTTGGTGTTCGAACAAGCCTCCAACTTATGATCGAACCTCCAACACTGGAAACAGGCATATGGCGGGGGGTCGATTGCGCTCACCGTGGGAATTGCCTTTAAGTTACCGAAGATCACCCCTGAAGTTTTGATCTTCAGCGGTGCCCTCCTTGTTCCCACCTCTCTACCTCTTTTCTCCTCTACTCTCTCTGGCCGTTGTGTCGCTGCACTTCGGGAATCCCGAGAAGACTGAGTGCTCATTGCATTGACCGCTTCCCTCCTTATAGGTTCCCGACGGTTAAGCGGTCCGGGATGTGGGGAGTGCGAACGCGCTTCCCTCGGGGTCGGTGCAGTGCTCTCCATGTCCTCTTTCCTGAGAGCTGGCTTCTGTCTGACCGACATGGCCTCACTTTGGCGACTTTTTAGCCGGGCTAAATCTCTCGTCGGGTACACCGACCCGTGACGGAGGAAACTCTCCAACTCGTGATCTGCAAAGCGGCTCTCGTATGCCTCTTCGCTTTCCCCCTTGCGTCTCTCTGCTGGCCAAGTATACGGGACAACGATCTCCGCTTTGTTCCGAGTGTGCGAGACGGCGAGTTGTTGTCTCTCGAACCCGTCTATTCCCAGGAGATCCTCCCGTCTCTCTTCCATTCTTCCTTGGCCTGTTACTCCACCCACTGCACCTTCCTCCGTTCCTAACTCTCTCTCTCTGGCCACTTTATTTTAACCTCTCCTGGTCTCACCGGTTCCAACGGGTTGGGAAGCGGCACATCTCTATGAGGGAACATCAGTAATGATGCCCCTCTCGTAGCCGTCGTGTCCGGTTGGAACTCTCCCCCTGGCCTATGGGCGGGTTGACTCCGACCTCTCGTCATACGTCCTTGACCTCGCGGTTTCACACTGAAGTCCGTCGATGGACGATGTCGGCCACTTTCCATCCCTCTCTGTCCAATGCGGTCGTATGGCATTTTTCTCCTTCGTCTATCTCTCTGTCCCTCTCTCTGGCCTCTCTGCTCTCTCTTACGTCTCTCTGCAAACCAAAATACAATTAGTTATGTCACTATTATCCCCTTGGTGGGAGATATCGCTTTAAGTCAGTCACGTGAACTTTAGGGATTCTACGGCTGTCTCCGGCGCGTAACACGAATACGGTGGGCGATAACACTTCGACTATCTCATAGGGCCCTTCGAATTTGGGTGCTAACTTAGTTGCGAACCTTTGGGTACCACTAGACAGTTTGTGTGTTCTACGCAACACCATATCTCCTGATTTAAATATACCCTCTCTACGGCCTTTATTATAATATTTGGTTTGCCTCTCTCGCTCTTTGTCAATTAGTCTCGCTACTAAATCTCTCAGCGCATCTAATCTCTTAACCCGATCTATCCACTCGTCTGGATTGATTCTAACCACTTTATCTCTCTTTTCAATTTATCTACGCAAACTTTTGACATGTATTTTGCTCTTCTGAGTTTATCCAAGATGGAGTTGATCGTCGGTATGGGGTACGCATCTTTCACCGTGACCTTGTTCACGTCTCTGTAATCCATACACTGCCGAAAATCGTTCTCTCCCTTTTTGGCAATAACTGGCGCGCTTCTCCACAGGGCCGCAGACGGTTCGATGATACCTTTTTTCCAAAGTTTCTGCGTGTTTTCCTGCGCCCATGTGATCATGATCGGTGACATCCGTCTCGGCCGATGTTGGACAGGTGTCTCATCCGTCACACGGATGTGATGTTCTGTTAGGTTGGTTACTCCAAGTTCGTCTGTTTCTGGCAGTACCCAACGATCCACTATGGCTTGGACAATCTGTCTCTGCTCATCATCCAATACGGAGATGCCAGCACACTCTGCAATAATTATTCCTCCACTGTCTGTGTCTTCACTCTTGTCAAATTCGTGCCACTCTCCACCGAATACTCTCCATAAACCCTGGCCTAACTGGACTTCCATTTTCCAGGCTTTACAAAAATCAACCCCCAGTATGACGTCAGGTGTCAATGGCTCTATGACCATGACCTCAAACTTCAGTACATAACCATCGACTACAAGTCGCACCATCGTTAATTGGATATTCAACCTTCTCTACTCTTCACTGGCCTAAGATCCCTTCGGGGAGAGGGGGGTTACAAAAGGGTGTTGTGCCCCCCACGTGCCGTTTCCCAAACATGCCCTAAGTGTTGCACAACTTGTACAGGTTAGGAACGTCACTCCCGGGGTTTTACACACTAGACAACTCACCACTTGAGGTTGTCTCATAGGACATTTCTTCGCATGATGTCCTGTTGTTGGCAAGCGAAACAAACGCGTTTGGGACATTCCGATGCACGTTGTCCCACCGTCTGGCAGTTGTAGCAAGGTCCCAAGAATTGTTTAGGACTTGCTAGTGTTGGAGCGCCACTCTAGCCCATTGCTTGCCCCGTTTTTCGCCCTTTTTGTCCAAATTCTTTGGGGAAACTAGGTCTGGGTCCTCTTGCTATCATAGCTGCAAACGTTTGTATCGGCACCGAAACAAACTGCGGCTGCGTTTGGTCCCTTGAGCGCTAAGGGTGGGGGTCACTACCTTTTTTATAGCGTCCACCGCGTCCTGACCTTGAGCTTTCTCATTTTTCTTGCCTTTCTTAACCTTACTCTTCTTTTTATTCTTCTTAGTGGAGTGGTTACTCCCACTCGACTCTTTCTCTGATCCCGATTCATTTCTGAGTGCTGCTACCTTCTCGCTCTTCGCACTCTTATATCCGGCCCTTTTCTCTGATTTTCCTTTATACGCGGCCGATGGGAAAAGCATTTTCTCTTTTGGTGGAGGGGGCACATATTTCTCGTCCAAACTTCTCGTCTTCTCGAATTTCCTAAGAATCTTCTCCATCTGGCCAAGTGAGTCGTACTTCTGGCGATCTAGATGGCGCCTGTACTCGGGTAATAATCCTCTGAAAGCGATTTTATTTTGCCTCTTACGGTCGAGTGGGTACTTCATGTGTCCCAGGATGACTCGAAAGCTACGAAAATATGAAGAAATTCTTTCGTCCTTTCCTTGGATCCTACTCTTTAGTTCGTCATCGACTTTCACCAAGTACTCGTTTGTAGAGGCCCGTTTGAAACTTCTCCACGTTTTTAATTCATGACGTAGGGTACGGAACTAAATAATCGCATCCCCTTGCAAAATAATTGGGAGTGTTTGGAGTATATCCTTGTCAGAGAGTGTGGCACAATCCCTACAATCCGACAATCTTTCTAGAAATACCTCCGCATTCTCATTCTCGTACCCCTTAAATTTTAAATCCCACTCTTTCAAAGTTTTAAGAACTTTCGACCTACGGATAGATTCTACTACATTCTCTCTTCTATCCTCGCTCTGGCTCGTCTGAGAATCACTTTCGGATTCTGAGTTACTGGAAGAATCAGAAAAATTCTTCCTTCTTCTCTTATTTTCTTCCGACTTCTTGTGTCCCCTCCTCCTGTCCCTATTATCTACTCTACTATCTCTTTTGTTGACTCTCTTTTCCCTAATCTCTCTCTTTCTCTGGCCATTCTCACTACAACTCTATTTTGTTCTTTCTGTCCCGATTTTTCCTTCTCCTTACTTCCGTAAATTCATAGTCCCCTTGACTCCTATAGCTTCTGCTGTCCCCAGACTGACCACTAACGTTATAGTTACTAACGTTACCCCTACTTGTCCTACTCCTTACTTCGCTATTTCTCTCGCTTTTGCTGCCCAACGATTCAAAGTCTATGGCCCGTTGCCCCTTTGATGGTACGCGTTGGCAATCATCGTTTTCCTTAGTAGAATAGCAGTTTTGTGCTAGATTTTCTGGGGTAGGGCTAGTTATTCGCTTCGGTTCATTTTGAGCTATCGGCGATTCGCTTGGGTTCGCTGTCTTTCTCTGAGGGGACGAAATCCTCGCGTGTTGATGGTGGGTCAAACTATACCCTTGTCCGATTTCGGCCATACATTGGCTCTGTTGAAACTCCCACCCCCCCTCGGAGTAATGTTTGTCAATTAGTTCGACCGCCCGCATAAGTTTTTTAAATTCGGGTGACAAATTTAATTTCCTGAACGCTTCGTGTTCCTTTATTACATTAGGGGCCATAGTCGGGAATACTATGGATTGGGTGGGGGTTGACACTACCATGGTCGACATCCCTATCTGTGCCATAGAAGTGGTGGGGGAAGTGTTGGTAGTTATTGCCGTTGAGACTAATGAAAGGGGGGGTGTGAACTGTGGTGTTGATAGATTGATGGTCGGATTGTCTCTAATGTACAATCTATCTTCCGCCGGTGTTGTCGTACCCGCCATTGTATTCCCACTCTCGGTCAATGTACGCCCTAAAAATTCTTTTCCCCCCTCTTCAGAATCGGTCTCGTCTAACGATAATTTCTTCCCCCCTCTCCGTTGAGAGACATTTGGAAAGGGGCTGCTGTGTGGCTCTGACAATGCTTCCTTGAGGAATATTTTATCAGTAGACGCGCAATCATATTGTTTGCTAAATGGGGCATCAATCTCTGGATCGAGGGACATTCTCAACTCTATCCGGAATAATCTTTCTTTAAGCACCTGCTCTGTACCGTTAATACAGCAATGGTGCAACAACAATTTTGTTACAACTTGTCCCGGTGGCATAAACGCAATTGTGCCCCAGGCCCGATTCGCTTCTGGAATTTCCATTAGCCTTCTCATTCGCTCGTGGTACGCCTGCATTTCGTCGATCGCTCTGGTCATTTTTATTTTAATTGAATTTAATCGACACGAGAGAATTAAATAAATTAATAATAATAATTAAAAATTCAAATAAATTTTGAATTCGCGAAAGAATACGCAAAAAAAAACAAAAATTGAAAAATAAAATTTCAATTTGTATATCCGGCCCTGTAACCACCCACGATTGTACAGGGGCGCACGATTTTTCATGTGCGAATTAAAATTTTTCTCTACCGCGACTGACCAATGATTCAACTATAACTCTTTCTCTCTCTAATTCACTAGTGTTCGGAAATCTTAATTTAGATTAGTATTTAATTAGTCACGCAATTACACATATGTAAAATCGGTTGCCTAAATTTAGGGATTTCGTTCGTCTCAGCTCTGAATTGAGTTAGTCTATCGCTTACTGCGAATACCGTCGCACCACATTTCTAATCTTCAGAACCTTATCATTTTGTATAAATTCAGGTATACAAGTGATGTAAAAACTCCTTTATTTGAATATTTATTAATAAACTTTTATATATTAATTAGTTAAAACAAACATTTTGGTGTCTAATTTATTTCGAAAACACGCAATCCCGGAATATTTGGTCCTTCGAGCCGGATTACGTGGTGCAGTTCAAAGTGGTTTGCAGTGAACTTTAGTGCAGTGGAAAGTGCAGTGCGGTTACAAAAAGAAAAACTTGCATCAAACTGTTAATCAGGATGACTCTATCTCTTTGGAAATCACACCATCTGAAAGAGAAAATTATCCTGAGTGCAAAACATTGTTTAATTTAATTTTTGCAATGTTTGTTAATTTTTAATTAACAATTCAATTCTGGATTTTTATTTCGTGTAGTTTTGAAGTGTATCAAAATTCTCTTGAAATCGATAATTGTCGTCACCAAGTTGTGTCGATGTTTTTCTTTTCCTTCATTGCTTGACCTTAACACAGGTGTCCAAATATACGAGGATTCTTTGGTGAATCACACTGTACCTGTGTGCTACTTCTTCTCTATTCGCACACCAGTATCCTCTCTGCACACTGATGAAAGATGACAATTTGGCCCTTGTACTACTGTAGAGCCGCCTGACTACTGCAAACTGCTACTACTGTCACAGACAGCCTGCCTGCATGCACTCTTCCACCTGCACACACATCTATACATGCAATACCACACATGAGCGATAGACTCTATAGCCTTTACAATAATCACAAGGCCTTTTATTAATTAAAATTCATCGAGATTTATGGAAAATCGATACCTTGGATTTTTAATTTCCCTTGGATTCCCGCTTGAACTCAATACATATCATTGGATTTGGCCAGAAAATGATCTTCTTCTACATCAAGGAGTACATCGAATTAATTTGAAGTTGCTGCCCTGGACTGTCGTCTTCTCTCATCAGTATACTTCAATACTCTACACACCCGTATCTACGATCATTACACCGGTTGAAATTCATCTTACTATTATGTGAGTTCGTTCCATACTTTTGACATGTCAGTTTTGTTTATTATTTCGACATTTATGTAATGCGTATCATGGATTCTAAATTTAAAACTTCCAAATCAAGAATTTTACAATTTTAATTTGTATTAAATCTATTTGCGTTAAAGGATCTAAGAACCTAATTTTCTATATTTAAAATAGAACATACATTTATTTAAAATTTAAATTAGTTCTCGAATTAATGTTTAACGAAAATTTCTTGAGATATTTTATTCTTTTGAGTTTCTTATGTTTTGCCATGTCAATTTAAACAATCATTGTAAGAGAGTTGGACCTAATTTGCTGACAAAATGGCACCTCCTACAATTACTAGTCTAATTGAATCTCAAATCAAAATTGGCGGTCATATTTCTAGAGCATTTTTAAATTTTCAAAAACTCGGGGTTGCTGCTATGACTATGGGGGCATGCGAAACTAGATTAGAGAATTTAGAAAAAAAATGGGTCACATTTCAGGAACACCATGAGACAATCTTGACAGAACGGTACCAAAACTTACGGATTTTGGTAAATGTTCAAATTGCCACTCTTTGTAAATTGAAGCCCATGACTAAAGAATCGGTCAATGAACTAAAAGCGCTCTTTAACGCTACTAATGACGCAATTGGTTTCCTTGGGACCCTTGAACGCGCTGTTGATCACTGGAATGATTGGTTGGTTTATATCACTGTTCAAAGATTAGATCCTATAACCCGTCGAGATTGGGAAAACTCGTTAGGAGCCGACACGCATCCACCAGAATTTGAACTCCTAAAAATTTTCTTGTCTACTCGCATTCGTACACTCGAGTCCCTTGCTAATACTTCTAATACATCAAATGCAAATGCTCAAAACTCTAACCCTAACAACAAATCAGACAAACCGAAAAAATCCGTCAAGGCTCATACTGTCACTAATTCCGCTTCGAAGCCACTACGGAAACCTCAACAATGCTCCCTTTGTAAACAAGACCACTATTTAGGAGCAGTGCCGGCCTTGCGCCCTTGGGCAAATTTTTCCAGGCGCCCCTCGTATGGAAAGGAAATTCAGAAAAGTGAACCAATATTAGTTGTTATTAATAGTCCAAAATTTGATAATGATAATGATAATGATTTGACAATTATTTTCAGTATAAATTTTAACGAATCATTTGCTATTTCTTATGGGATTTAGAAGCTTTTGTCAATGATTAATTTCCTATTGTATTTCAAAATGAGAAATTAATAAAAGCACTTATGTATTTTTGTAAGAATTCTATTTAAAAAAGCATATGGATAATATTAAGTAAGATTCAAAGATTAAATATAACCTCACAGTACAAATTAATTTTTATGTAAAAATTTACATTACGACGAATGTTTAAACAGAAATGGAAAATTTATAAAAATATTTAACTCAGTTTAATTCCTAAAATCAACTTTTCGAGCCTTTTTCTCAGCGAAAGTTTGAATTAGAACAGAGGTATCTAGATTTTCGGCGATATCGTGTTCAATAGATAAAGTTGCTAAATTTGAAAGTTTATTCTGTGACATTGTCGATCTTAGGTACGTTTTAATTAACTTTAATTTCGAGAAACTGCGTTCACCACTTGCTACAGTTACCGGTATTGTTAATAAAATACGCATGGCTATCCATATATTTGGATACAAATCTTGCAAATCATGTTTTTTTATGAAGTTTAATACGATTAGTGGAGTAATTTTGACTTTAGATTTATCGACAAGAAATCCTTTGACACTCAACAATTCATCACAAAGTTGTCTACCTTCAATATCTGATTTTGAATTTATTGTTAATTTAATTTGAAGACTGTTACACATTTCTAAAAGTTCGTCTCGATCTGGCAGATTATCAACATTATACAAAAAACCCCAAAATTTGAAAATTCATTAAGATGTTGAAATCTCTCTTTTATTGATGATAAAACTGTATCCATCAAGGGGTTAAAAAATTCAACTTCTAATTTCTTCTCTGGGCAAGTGATTGGTTCGTCTCTGTTTTTTTCATCAAACATCCGCTTAACACGTCGTACCCTTTTTATTTCTTTAAAAATTGGTTCAATTTCAAGCTCATCTGCTAGTTCTCTTGCTGTAACAATGGCCTCCTTAAAACCTTCTTTTCTATAGTCTTCTAAAAAGTTGCAGCAGTTCTTTAACATTTATACGTATTCGGTGATGTCCATATCCTTTGCTTGAAGCGATTTACTGACTATGTTTATTTGGAAAAGAATATCATACCAGACAATCAGTGAGACAAGAAAGCTAAAGTCTTTTAATTGTTCGGCTAAAGTAATAGCTTCATGTGCTGTATGACTATCGCCACCTGGAATTTCAGATAAAGCCACTAAAGCGTCATGAATTCCACCGATTTGGTATCGAACTGCTTTCACACTACTGATTTTAGCTTCCCAACGTGTGTCAGATAGTTTTTTTAACGTGTATAGTTCAACGTGATCAGTCAAAATTTTCCACCGATTGACTGAAGCAGAGAATAATGTGAACAATCTCTGAAGTACACCGAAAAGAGTTACTGACTTGACTGAAGATTGTGCAGCATCAGAAATTACGAGGTTTGAATTATGGGATCCACAAGATACAAAATCAGCCAACGGATTTTCATCTAATATTCTTCTTTGCACGCCAACAATTTTTCCTTTCATATTAGATCCGTTATCATATGCATGACCTCTGCAGTTTTCGAGTTCAAGTCCGAATGTCTCCAACATTTGAAGTATTGATTCAGTAAGACCTGCACCAGTCGTATCATTGACATTAATAAATCCCACAAAATGTTCTTTTATTTCTACCGTATCGACAGTTACATCTACAAATCTAATAGTAAGGGAAAGTTGTTCTTTTCGCGAAACGTCTGGCGTACAATCAGCAATGATTAAATAATATTTGGCTGACAGAGCATTATTTTTAATTACAACATTTACATTTTCAGCAATTAAATCTATTAATTCATTTTGTATCTTTGGCCCACAAAAATGATCAACAATTTTGCCATCCACAACAAGATTCAAATGATTTTCCATGACAGGATCAAACTTTGCAATCGTTTGCACTAACACCAGAAATTTACCATTATTAGGCGTAAAAAGTTTATCTGAATTACCTCGGAAAGCCATATTATTTACACCTAAATATAAAACAATATTCAACAGCCGAAACAAAACACTTTGCCATCGCAAACTCTCTTTTTTAATAATTTTTAATTTCTCTTTATCGCTAGTTTCTCCTGTTTTTAGCCTCATCTCTGTTTCTATCCACATTCGGTAAGCTTTTTTATGAGAAAGACTGTTCTCATGAATTGAAATATATTCTGATAAATTTTTCCATTTATTGAATCCATCACCAACGAATTTTGAAATAGATTTGTTGTCAAAAAGTCGACAGCAAAAGCAAAATACGCAATCTCGCGAAAGAGAGTACACTAACCATCGTCTGCAAAGTACTTCGCCATTTGAAAGTTTTCTAGTATAATATGAGTTTGAAAAATGTCGACCTTCTCCATTTTGAGGGTAATTGTCAATTTTAATTTGATTTGGACCACCTTTAATCAACTCATCGATAAGACTATTATTTCGAATGGTAGGCCAATTTCCACAATCAGACAACTGGAAAATCTCTTGTGAATTGTCAATAATATCCTCGTTTTTCGTATCTTGTACACTATTTAAATCTATTTCTTTATTTTCAATTTCATGTATGTCATTCACTAATTCCGTGGAAACACTTTCGGAAATACTTGATTCAGAAGGAACTTTTATACAGTCTTCAGGGATTACGTCTTTTCCTTTTTGAATTATATATTTTTTAATATCCATAAACTTTTTATCATGTTCTAATTGCTGAATTTTCTCCGCTTTTCGTTTTCTAAATTCAAAACCAGACGGTTTCTTTTTATCACTTGATATCTTGCTAATTTATTAAATCAAAATTATTGCGAATATCCTGTACGTAAAAAAATAAAAAATTATTATTATAAACTATTTCTAGAGTGGCCGACTCGACCCTTTGAACAACAAAATAATTCCTCATTTCTTTCAACTCAATTTTTTTTGCTATTGAGGAGTTTTTATACCAGTGTGACAGTGTGAAATATTTCTGTTAATATAATATATGGGGGATCTCGGGTGAAGTGATCAAAGTAAAAAAAAATTTTGTCTCAATTTCGCTCAAACTGGAGTAATTTGTACTTCTATTGGGTGGTAATTTATCGTAAAAAAATTTTTCAATTTGGACCAACATTTACTCGGGGGGGAGGGGGTTGAAGTTTATGGGTAGCGTTTTCTTTAATAATTTTTTTTTCTTGAGTATCAAAAATAAAAATTTTATCAACATCAGTTTCGATAGCTTTTTTAATGCTCTTTCGATTGAGAACATGCATTTTTGAAAAAAAAAATTTTTGAACCAAAAAAAATTAATTTCAAAATTTTTTTTGACTTTTTCGGGGTAAAAGGTACGATTTTTTTTTTTTTTAAAGGAAAGCTGAGATTTTTTCCTGTAGGGACATGTAGTTGAAAAAATGGGACAAGAAAGATTAAACCTTGAAAATTAACATTTTTTATTCACTTTAGCGCTGCGCTGCGATCTACCACGTGACTCATTAGTAGTATGGTATTTGGAGAGAAACATTAATGCTCTCTGCATTTTACAGGGTTGAAACTGTTATTGAGTAAATACCTGTATTTCATCAACGTTTAAATTTGGATAATAATAAATGAATAATAATTATATAAAGTGGAATCTTGGAAATTATAAAATCGGTTCAAAAATAAATGTAGCATACTAATAAGAGTTTACTTTATTATAGTAATCAGTCTTATCAAATAAATACTCATTTATATCAATTCATCATTCATTTGGTTATTAATTTATCCATTTATTCGAATATTTGACTGCAATGAGTATTTATTTGACTAAGAAATAATATAAAATGAATATTTTTTTCATTAAAGTTTTCTTCATAATTCATTACTTACATTATTATTGATGGAGACGACTGCTTTTCCCCGAAAGGACAAAATGTCGAATGGACGAAATATCGAAAAGCCAAACTATCGAATGGACAAAATGTCGAAAAGTCAAGACGTCGCATAGTCAAAACTTCGAAAGGTCAAAATGTCGAAAAGCCAAACTGTCGAACGGACAAAATGTCAAATAGCCAAAACATCGAACGGACAAAATATCGAATCGCCAAGACGTCGAACGGACAAAATGTCGAATAGCCAAAACGTCTAATAGCCAAAATGTCGAAAAGCCAAGACATCGAAAAGTCAAAACTGCGAATGGACTAAATGTCGAAAAGTCAAGACGTCAAATGGTCAAAATGTCGAATGGACAAAATATCGAGACGTTATTTTGCTCTGAGTTTCCCTTCTATATAATGCACACTAGTTTGTGTTGCGTTTAACACTCTATAGATATCGCTAGTTGTATTGTTTTTAATGTTTTTTTTTACATTTTTTTATAATAATAATAATAATAATAGTAGTAGTAAAGTAATTATTATAGTGTAATAATAATAATAATACAAACTTTTAATTTTAAGCAGTTAAACTAGTGTGCATTATATAGAAGGGAAACTCAGAGCAAAATAACGTCTCGATATTTTGTCCATTCGACATTTTGACCATTTGACGTCTTGACTTTTCGACATTTAAGGTACATTTACACCTTCGGTAAAAAAGTTTTTTTTTTTTTACTTACAAGATTTCGTTCACACGCCGCTTTTCCAATGAGATAGGAAAAACTTATTTTTTGCGGGAATTTTGAATTTTAAGTTTTATTTTAGAAGGTGAAAGAATGTTCGTATTGATAAAATGAAATTATTATTAGAGAAAGACAATTTTCAATTTAATTATATTATAATATAAATAAAGAAGAAGATTTTGTAATTTACAATAAAGTGAATTATTAATAGAGTTTCTCGAGCTCAGTCGATTCAGTTTGTTCTGGCCACGAGAATGAAACACGATGATAAACAGTTTTACGTTCATCGTCAATAATAATTCTCGATAGTTTGTAAGTAAGTATATTTTTAAATATTATTAAAAATAAATCTTGAACTTTTTATTTACATTGATAAATAAAATGTATTGTTTTTGTAGTCTTTTGAGCACGCAGTGTTTTTAATGCTTGACAACATAACCTGTACATATGTATTATATTATTGTAACATTAATGTTTTTTATGAAATAAAAATAAAAAATGTTATTAAACTTCACACATTTTTATGAACTATTATTATTTAAAGTATATATGGTAATTCTTTTGTACTGTTAAACACTTGTTTAGATAATTAAGCTTAATATATCACGGTGAGCTTCGTTTAGGTTCAACCTAAACTGCATGACCCTTCTCAGGTTTTTTTTATATCAGTTCGGTGATGCCTCACGATCAGTTTAAGACGAAAATTAAAATAATCGTTGGAGGGAAACTCAAATTATATTGATTTTTAAATTTTTTTTCTAGGTTATTAAAGATATTTTCATTAAAATACCGTTTGGTAAAATACTTATTGCTTCAAAAGCTACAATTTAACATAAAAATAGATTATATATAATAATTAAACCATTTTGATACATAGAATTAAGAAAATGTTTAAAAATAGTCGAAAAAACTGAAATTTTTCTAATTTTTTAAACTTTACTCCTTTATTTAACGTTATTTCAATAAAGTCATGTAGAAGTGAATTAAGGGGTTAAACCACTCTAGAGCGTCAAAAAAAGGCCTAATTTTAGAAATTTTTTTCAAGAAAAGTTTAAATGTACTGAAAAATATGTTTACATATCTTTATTAGGTACACTTTGAAGAGAAAAAAAATATACTTCATTAATTTTTTTTTTTAAATATCAAATTTACAGGTGCGTGATAGGAACCCTTTCTGAGAGGAATCACGTCGCGGCCGGAAAGGTTTTAGCTCCAATTTTCATCCTAGAACAAAAAACAAATTTCATTCTATTTTTACATCTTAAAAGCTAGAGAAAGACGTAGGGGATTTTTTTTCAATTGATTTTTGCAAAAATGGCGAACATTTTAAGGAAAAACCGAGTTTTTTACTTAAAAAATTGACACTAAATTGTTTATAACAAAAAAAATATGCAACATAAAAAAATCCGTACGTCTTTCTCTAGATAATGTTATTGAGAAGCTACAGTTTAATTTTTAAGTAAATCGGTTGAGATTTGTAAAAGTCATGTTTCCGGCCAGCACAAAAAATGTAGTTTTGAGAAAAACGAGTTTAAAGTTTTACTTACGACTTTTTGGATATACCTTCAATCTGCAATGCCTGCGCCGTATAATTGACCTTCCAAATTAATATTATCTTGTTCTTCTTCTTTTCTAATGGATATTTTCAACCGAGAAACATTAAAATCGGTTAAGATTTGTTGGTTTTAACTGACCCTGGCGGATTCGATTTACCTAAAATCGACCCAGCTGGGTCGAATCTAAGTCGAATCTAAGTCGAATTTAGGTAATTATCAAAAAAAAGCTTTAAATTGATGAAAATTTATAAAAATTAGTATTGTGAGGTTAAATGAACATTCATAGAGTTAATTTTTGTAAGAATTTTAATTATTAACGTGATAAATAATAAATAATTACTTGATATGTGCAAGTGGTAACTGTAGATTTTAACTCGTTGTCAGTTTTCATAATATTTTCAGAAATTAGTGTAAAATGTGTGAAAAAATAATTTATATTTAATAGAAATTGCAAGTTTTATTAAATTATTTTATTATTTAACAATCACATTTCATAATAATTGCAATTTAATTAAAAAATAACAGTTTTCTTAAAAGTGACAAGAACTCTATTATACCGACCACACACGGAACAGCGGAACGCGCGCCAAGATTTGAAAAGAGTTACAAATTTTAAACATTCATTAAATAGAAAATATGCAATTTTTTTCTTTATTTATAAAAAAAACTTTAGAATTTTGTTAAAATAATAAAAATTAAGCTGATATATTTTTCTTAAATTTTTACTTATAACTTTTTAAAAAATTCTTAAATAAAAGATCAAAAAATTTAGTTAAATTTGTATTTTGCCATCATAATTTTTTAACAAAAATATAATTTTTTAGACATAAAAATAAGAAAAATTTACATTAAAACTTATTTAACAATTACATTTTTTTAACAAAATTCTTTTTTTTTTTTTAAAAAAAGTTGCAGATTTTTTATTTCATATTCACAATTCTTTAATGAAATTATTTTTTAATACAAGTTATAAAAAAATTAATCATTTATTTATATTAATGGTAATAATAACTAATTTTAAGTAATAGGATAGCTGGAAATTTGTGCTCCCTGCATGCTGCTGCCATCTAACGGCGTCTGCAACTAATATAGTTCTTGTCACTTTTAAGAAAACTGTTATTTTTTAATTAAATTGCAATTATTATGAAATGTGATTGTTAAATAATAAAATAATTTAATAAAATTTGCAATTTCTATTAAATATAAATTATTTTTTCACACATTTTACACTAATTTCTGAAAATATTATGAAAACTGACAACGAGTTAAAATCTACAGTTACCACTTGCACATATCAAGTAATTATTTATTATTTATCACGTTAATAATTAAAATTCTTACAAAAATTAACTCTATGAATGTTCATTTAACCTCACAATACTAATTTTTATAAATTTTCATCAATTTAAAGCTTTTTTTTGATAATTACCTAAATTCGACTTAGATTCGACTTAGATTCGACCCAGCTGGGTCGATTTTAGGTAAATCGAATCCGCCAGGGGATTTTGAACAGAAAATTGCAGATTCAGACAACTAAGTGCCAACGCGCGCAGTACAGGACCACGATCGGGCCCAAGTTCAATCACTTAAAAAGTGTTTCGACTTATAATTGATATTGTTTCTTATTCTATACATCCTTAGGCACCTTTTAAAGCAAAAAAATTTTTTTTGATTTTTTGAAAATTCTAGAGTGGTTTAACCCCTTAAAGTACATAAAATTTCCTGTAAATCAAAAAAAAAAACTCTTCTATCTATTACTGTTACAAAAATATGGTCATTTGAATTTTAAATTTAATGGATAAATAGTTAAAATTTAACATTAGGTCTAGATTATTTGGTAAAATTGTTTTCGCAGAACCTCATCTCAATTCCATAATATAATACGTATAAGAAGGTTTAATCTTGAACAGTTTCAAATTGAAAAAACTGATTTATCTCACTTACATCGAAAGTTACATTGGTTTAAAGAATGTCTATTTCTATTAGAGAGATTTGAGTAGTTTTTAAAAATCCGTTTATTTAGAAAAATGCAACATAATCATATTTAAAATATTTACTTTTTTAAAAAGTAAATGGTAAGTTTCAAAATAAACGGATTTTTAAAACCTACTGAAATCTCTCTTATAGAAATAGACATTCTTTAAACCAATGTTACTTTCGATGTAAGTGAGATAAATCAATTTTTTCAATTTGAAACTGTTCAAGATTAAACCTTCTTATACGTATTATATTATGGAATTGAGATGAGGTTCTGCGAAAACAATTTTACCAAATAATCTAGACCTAATGTTAAATTTTAACTACTTATCCATTAAATTTAAAATTCAAATGACCATATTTTTGTAACAGTAATAGATAGAAGAGTTTTTTTTTGATTTACAGGAAATTTTATGTACTTTAATTCACTTCTACATGACTTTATTGAAATAACGTTAAATAAAGGAGTAAAGTTTAAAAAATTAGAAAAATTTCAGTTTTTTCGACTATTTTTAAACATTTTCTTAATTCTATGTATCAAAATGGTTTAATTATTATATATAATCTATTTTTATGTTAAATTGTAGCTTTTGAAGAAATAAGTATTTTACCAAACGGTATTTTAATGAAAATATCTTCAATAACCTAGAAAAAGAATTTAAAAATCAATATAATTTGAGTTTCCCTCCAACGATTATTTTAATTTTCGTCTTAAAATGATCGTGAGGCATCACCGAATTGATATAAAAAAAAACCTGAGAAGGGTCATGCAGTTTAGGTTGAACCTAAACGAAGCTCACCGTGATATACGTATTCGGTTTGTCGTCAAACATCACGAAGGATTAATTTTGCGTGTTTAAATGAAATATTAAAATTTTTATAATTTTGCAAACAATCATTTAAATAAATCATTAACAAATTTTCTGTTCCTTATTTAATATGATAGTTGCCGCACAAAATGGACTATAATTACCAAGGAGTAAGTTGTATAAAATGAAAAATATATATATACATTTTTTACTTTAAAAGTTTTTTTAATAAGAACGTTTACAAATAATCTGAAATCATAAATAACATTTTTTTTAAATAACATGTACAGTAGAAACTCAATTATCCGGATAAATGGATGCAGGCATGTATTCAGATAATCGATAAAAGTACAAAGTGAACGAATAATCGAATCCCTACTGTAATTATAATTATAAATATACCGTAAATAAAACATGTAATAATTTTGTAACATTATTATCTAACGATTATTCTACTCTCATTTTGTCTTTGATGTATTCATTTTAATAGATTAAATATATTTTTAAATTATATTTTAAAACTTTTTCAGCATATTAAAAATATTATAGTTGCAAAAATAATTCTCTGAAGTTATGAAAATTTTTTTAAATAACGGTAAAAATATAAATAAGCATCAGGCTTCATCAATATAAAAATTAATTAATGTTAATTGCCATCTCGTATTTTTAATAATTAAAAATTGCAAAATATGTCATTTTTGATAAATAAAATATAATAATTGTATTGTAATTGAAAAAAAGATTAGTCGCATTAAAAATCTAATTAGAGATACGCATATAATAACACTATTAATTATTTTCAATTATTTATTATTAGGTATTGAGACATCTTTATTGCGAAATGTGCAAAGAAAAAGTTCCTTATAAAGACGGATGGAGACATGGGTGTTTTCAAAATATAGACTTTGATAAAATAACATGTATTGGAAATGTTATTGTTAACCAAAGCGATTATGATAATTTTGAGTTTTTGGATGAAGATGAAGAGGAGGTTAGTATTTTAGAAAATATAAATAATGAATCTACATGATTTATTCAAAATATATTAAAATATCATTAAAATGTAAACATTTTTTAAGAGAGACTTTTTATTGTCTGTAAATTTGATTCTAATTGTTTCAAACTTTTATATCAAGTGTTTTATTGTTGAAATTTTATGTAATTCACCAATAAAAGCTTTGCTCCACGACTCAAGTAATTATAAAACCAACGATGTTGTTAAAAATTTTGACTTCTAGTTGGCTCAATTGAGTCATTCTGATGTTAAATAAAAAAGGAGCAGAATTGAGGAGAGAATATTTTTTTTATGCATCGAATTACGCAATCTTAAAAATGAAAGCAACGAATTTGTTCATTCCTATGATATCAAATTGTGTAAAAGGCACTTTTCTATTTACATAATTAAATCTTTGTTTAAAAAGTAACTAAAGCGATGTAAAACAATATTAAATCAAATAAAATTGATTTTTTAGCTATAAACATTAAAAAGCTTACTTAATATGGAACTGTTTCTTGTATTTAGGTTTTACAGGCAGATATGAACCAAATTAACAATCCAGTTAAGATTAAGGGCAAAAATCTTCCTATTGTCAAAAGTGTCGAATCTGTAGATTTTGCTACTTATAAAACAAGTATAGGTTCTCAAAAAATGTGGACCGTTAAAACTGCTCCCACACAAATTAATTCTCATGACTTGATAACTTCATCAGTACTAAAGAATCCTACTTTAATAGCAGAGGAATCTATTGAAAATAATCAACCTAATTCGAAAAATAGAATGATGAATCTAAAAACTAGGGAGACTATCTCTTTACCACCAACTGCTCCCACACAAATTAATTCTCATGACTTGATAACTTCATCAGTACTAAAAAATCCTAATTTAATAGCAGAGTAATCTCTTGAAAATAATCAATCTTATTCGAAAAATAGAATGATGAATCTAAAAACTGGGGAGACTATCTCTTCACCACCAATCCAACCGATTGTTGATGAAGAAAATAGGAATGAAATCGAATTGAACGAAATGGGCATTGCTGAGGCAACTGAAAAAAATTTGATCACGCTGTTGGAATTAGTAAAGGAAAATGAGTGCTTATGGAATTTTACATTGCCCATTGAAAAACGCAATTCACACTTAATTGGCAACGCGTGGTTTAATATAGCCAAAAAGTTCAGTGGTAAGTTAAATAAATTGTGGACATTTAGATAGGATCCTATGTAAAATATGCAGTTTGCTAATTTTATTGATTATATATTTGGGTGAATACTTTATGAAAACTCGTTTTTTGTGAGAGAAAATATAGAAAACACCATAATTTACAAAAACGAATAGAAAAAAAGTAATTTTATCTGAAATATTTTGTAACGAAATTTTAAAAACTTATTTTGTCATTCATTCTTGGTCGCTATGAAATGAAATAGAGTACTCTAATCATATTAAGTTAATTTATCATTCAATGAATATTTCAATTAATTTATATTGTTAACATTTATGGATAGAAGAAAAAATTTTTTTTTAAATTTGAATACAGCTTTCAAAACAATGTCATTTTAATTTTTATTAATATGATATTAATAATTAATATTAATAATAATAAAAATTAATATGCTATAAATGGAAACATTTATTCTCATGCTTGTTCATAAGAACCATCAAAATGTATGTAATACCTGCACTTAACAGTACCACCTATAATTGAATGGACATCCCTTTTTTCTTGAGCTGAAAATGGTGAAACATTGAAAATAAACAAAAAAGAAACTTTTCCTTTTATTTCCTTAAAAACTAATGAAATTATGAAAAAATGACACCTGATAGAAGAGATTGTTTTTCAACGTTCTTGGACTTATTTCAATCGTTATATAATATAGTTTTCATATTATTCAATGGTATTTAGATAAAAATTTTCCCTTACAAGCTACAAACCGGGAAATTCGGATCATAATATGTCGGAAAATTAAAACCCACATGGCATCGAAACTTTTCTAAAAATTTATTAAAAATTGACTTGCAAACTTGGAATTATTTACTTGTAAACTTTAGCAGAAATTGTGTAAAGATTTTTTCCCACTGCAATAAATGTTTATCGTCAAACTTTCCTGAAAATTTCATAACATATTTTTACTTATAATAGAGTAGTCGAAAATGTAATTTAAATGTTCAGGAAAGTTTGACGATAAACATTTATTGAAGGGGGATATTTAAATCTTTACTCAATTTTTACTAAAGTTTGCAAGTAAATCTTTAATAAATTTTTAGGAAAGTTTCGGTGCTATGTGGGAAGATATTTTTGCAAAAAGAAACTCATTTTTAAAAATCAAATAAATATATTACTAAAAAGCTTTCTTAAATTTTCATGTATCTAAAAAATTTACATATTTTACTCAACCACTTTTAACATTTACAGGATGGACACCTAAAATAGCCAAGGATAATTACAATTATTTGAAAAATATTTTTACACGCAGGAATGTTAAACCTCGGAGTGGAGCAGCGGGTAAACAAAAGAAATATTGGATTTTTGACGAACACTTTTCGTTCCTTAGAGGAGTAATGAATCCTAGTAGGCAAGTATTAAATGGCAAACATAAACACAATTGAAAAAATCTTATTTTAACCTAAATAAAACTCAATTTGAACTCAATAATGCTTTAACATTGCTTGAAAATATTGCCAATATTGACGAAAAATGTTAAGACAACATTGCGTCAACATTGATTATGTCTGCCCTTTGGAAATATTAATTAAGAGCGTCATTCCGATACATGAATTTTGCAATAAATACAAGAACAGTGATTTGATGTAGAAATTAAGTATTGCCCAAAAAGCGTGTTCCAAGAAAGTACTCTGTTCTTAAGAGTTTATTTGCGCCCTTATCTTAAGGTCAAGTTACTAGGTGTAATGTATTTATTAGGTGTAATGCAGAAATTTCCCTACCCGGGCCCTAGTAGGGAATGAAACGCCGCGCCCGATCGGGGCCAGACCAGGACCTCGATTTCCTGACCAGGGCCACATCGGGCGCGGCGTTTCATTCCCTAATAGGGAAGCCCGGTCTGGTCCCGATCCGGACCATGGCAATATTTCTACATTTCCATTTTTACGTGCCCCATATACTTTAAAGTATATGGGGTACGTAACCACTAAATATCATTACCTTAAGTGACAATTCATTGATGTATAGAAACAAGTAAAATATAGATCATATTTTGTGCAAAACAAATAACAAACATATAACATAATCTTTTTTATTAATGAGAAGTCGTTAACAACTCGAGCTTCACATTGTTTATCCAGATGTTTGACAATTAGCTGATGATATTACTCTCTTCATATTTTATAGCACGACTTCCAACATTTCTTCTTCGGAAATCGCTGAAGAATCTGTCCATGCAAATATTCGAAAATTAGGTTTCGAGAAGAAAGAATCTAATGAATCTCCTATATCGAGTGAGTTACTTTAATATTTTATAATATTGTTCTATACGTATTATTCCATTTATGTCATCATTGTTATTAAGTAGAAATAATAGAAAATTCTCAATGAATCTTTTTATCATTTTCCATGGAATGAAACTTTTTTTTCAAGTACGTTGAATTTAAAGTTGTAACATGATTCTATTTTTACTATGCAGAAATATAATTACATATTCTAAATTTTAGTTATTGCAAATAATAATGTAACTTATAATTTCTTATCTCATTTTGTAAATACATAATTACCAATAACTTACTATTTATTGTGTCTCTGCGCCATATAAGAATCAATGTTCATTTTATATTATTTCATGTTTGAATTTTTTCGTCAAATGAAAAATGATATATTGAATGATATTTTGTACATTTTATTATGACATTTTAAAGCATTTAAAATTACGTCATGAGTATAAAATACTATTCTGTAATATGTATCAATAGATTTGTTTAAATAGATTAGAATATTATTACAGGTAAAAGAAGGAAACCATTAGACCCTTTGGAGGAAGCCTTAATTGAAAACATTAATAATAAAATGACACAGCAGCGTGATTCACGGAAAAGTTTGAACGAAATTCAGCAATGGGGTCAATGGATGAGTCAAGAAATACAGAATTTTTCACCCACAGATAGGCTTGAAGTTCAGGCCTTCATCACTAATTACATTTTTGAGAAAAAAAAGATTTCAGTATTTAACAACGAATTTTAATATTGAATTTTTTACTTCGTTTTTACTTTAATAGGTATTTCAAATATCTTTATCGTTTTAACGATGTTTTCTATTTCATTAACCTATTCCAAGGTTACTTTAATTTCGTTATATATTAAATTTTGTTACTTATTTTGAATTGCATTTTGGGATACTTATATTGCAAAGACTGAGTTATGGAATTTGTTCTAGTCTTGAACTATATACTTATAAGTAGCGTGAAGAGTTGTTCCAGATTCTTATTGCTTCAAAAGCGATTGTTTTGTAGCTTAAATGAATCTGTATTCTTAATACTGTTAATATTTTTTTGTTTGAAAAAAATTTGAAGTACAAACTAAGCGGTAATGTATTTTATGATTATACGTGTAAAAAGAAAAAAAATATCTGACGACCAATGCCTTACTATTAACTATTGTTTTTGGGAACAGTATATATACTACGTCTCAATATTTGTGATATTAAATAAATATGTATTTAATATGTAGTTAATAAACAGATCACCTTCTTTATTAAACATATATTTTTCTCTTAAAAATTTCATTACAGGAATCCATATAACCGAATAATCATTTAATATCAATTTCAATTAATAGAATTAGCTTGAATAAAAATTTAACAAATTCTCCATTGTTAGAATATTTATTTATCTAAAATTTCTAATGTAACATGGTCTAAAGAATATTTTTTAGAGTATTTTCAAATTAACATGTAAAAAATAATGAAGTTTTTATTTATTAATTTCGAATTTATGCTAAGCTACTTCCGTCAGATAATCTTTGAATTAGATTAAAATTAAATTTTATTGAAATAAAAATGTAGTCAAATGCAAGTTAACTTAATCAAATTACCATAAAGAGTATGTATGTTCGAGATAATTTTAGAATGATCCTTCGTCAACTCTCCTTTGCTGCCAAGAGAGTTTCCCTTCATTTAAAAAGTACTTTGTAAATTCATCCCTGATGTACATTGCAGCAAGTTTTTCTTCACGACGACTTTGAAAAGATGTAAAAGCATCCATTTTGAAATCATGACGCCAGTCTCCATCAATTTCCTTTTCATTCTGATCAATCCTGTCTATTAAAGTGGGTGGGCAATAATGACATTCGAATTCATTTGAATTTTCTTCCTTGATTCTTAAAAAATTGTGCAAACAAACTGCTGCTAGTATAATTAAGTTTACCAACTCCATGTTTCCTTTAATGTGATTGCGGAATATTCTCCACTGAGCAACCAATATGCCAAATGTATTCTCAATAATACGTCGAGCACGGCTCAGTCTGTAGTTAAATATTTGCTGATCATTTGGTAAGTTTCCTGTAGATCTTCCAGGATAAGGACGCATCACATTACAAGTTAATTCAAAAGCTTCATCTGCTACGGACACGTGGGGAAGAAGAGGTCCTCCTGGAATTAATGCAGAAGAAGGGGGAAGATGAAGAGAATTATCATTTAATCGTTTGCACAAGTTACTGTTGGCAAAAACACCACCGTCACTTTGCCTCCCATGGGCACCAACATCAACTATTAAAAACTTGTAGTTTGCGTCACAAAGGGCTAATAGATGTAGACTGTGGTGGCCTTTGTAGTCGTAGTTTTTGGAACCACTATTCGGTTGTGCCTGTAATAATAAAGCAAATATTAAACTTCATGAATAAAGTTTACTTAAATTTTTATCTCCTATTCAATATATACTTAGTATTATTATACTACAGTCTCGAAGTTTAAAAAACAATGTAAAAATAATAAGCTATCTAACAAATTGTTGCATCTAAATTTTCGTATTTTAAAACAAAGTTTTACTAAATTTATAAATCTACTTATAGTCGCAGTTGAAATAATTACATTTAATTACAAATAACACGATAAGAGAGACACTAATGCTTACAATAGGCGATGATAATTATTCATAAAATTCATGTTTAAAATTATTTTTCAAAAATGAATTTAACAAATTTTTTAATTTCTTATTAAAATAATATGAATTGATGGAAAACAAAAAATTACCAATTGCTATTGTATGCTACCCAGTGGGCACGGAGACAAAGGATGTCTTTAGGACGTCCTAGGGACATCCCAAAGACATTCTATGTCCCTGTGCCCACTGGGTATTTGTAATTGGTAATTGTATAAGTATTGTATAAGAATGATGAAAAAAATCCTCCAAAGGAGTTTTTAGCAAGTTAACCAACAGTTACCTCCATTACTACATGCTTCCCGTCCATTGCCCCCCAGCAATGAGGAAATTGCCACTTTTCTTCAAAGCCCCTAATAACTTGATTCCAATCCTCAGGACAATTTGGTGCTTTTAAGACTTTTTCTTGTAGTATGTTCCAAATGCATCTCAAAACTTTGTGTACAATATTACAAATTGTAGAAATCCCTATGCGAAATTGTCCTTGTAGAGATTTGAAGCTTTCTCCAGTTGCCAAGAACCTAAACAATAAATGTTTATTCAATACAATATTAAAATTTATGTGATTCATTACTAGGAAAAATAATAAATATATATATATATTGATCGTTAGAGAGCGATTTTAATATCTTTGCAATGCAACTTGCTTTACTTTTAAAAATTCTATTTCACAAAAACATTAAATAAAAATCTAAACAACTCACAATTTTTAGACGTTCTACACTCTTATAATTTGAAAATCGTAGATTGTTTTTGAATAAGGATTGTAAACTTTCATTCAAAATCTGTTTCAAAATTCAATATTTCATAAAAAAAATTTTTTCAACAATGTAGGCCAAAAATCTATCACATTTTAATTTTAGTTTCACACTAAAAAAACTTGGACTGTTAATTTTTAGAAACAATTAATCCTTTAATATTTCAGTGATAAAAAAGTCAAGGTGAATTCGCAATTTCTTTATGACATAACTAATTTTACGTCACTCTACTAGTTCACAAAGTTTCAATGCACGTTAGGCATCCTAAAAATTAATATAATGAAGAAATTAAATATCTCCTATTATAAAGCTATATGTTTATGAAGTGAAAACAAGATGTACAACTTACCCCTAAAATATATTTCTCTGTATAATACCTCAAAGTGATAATTAGCGTCTGCGATGGAGTGATAACATCTCTTCTTGTAGGAGCACTTATCAAATATGGTCCAATTAGTTGTAAGAGTTCTTCATATTGAACCACACTTACACGTAGATACTCTTTAAACATTAATGGGTCAAGAAAGGCCATCTCAAGGTAAAGATTATCGTGAATACCTGTATGAAAAATTAGTAAGATATCTATTATATCTTTAAATAAATTTACCAAGTATTAGGATGTATAAAAACTTAAATAAGAATAAATAAGCGTCAGCATCATTATCTTAAATCAGAAGATGGAAAATGTGTAGGAAAAAAATATTTAAAAAGTAGTGAAATTTATATCTTGCAATTTCTATTTCACCTATGTATTTTAAGAATCAATTAGGGGTAAATCTTATAGTGATTGCCAGTTTAAGGTATCTTGTATTATGAGTATACAATTATAAGACTTAAGTTATAATATTAAGGAATAAAATAGAAATAAGAAATAATAGAGTAGGCGAAAATTTAATTTAAATGTTCAGGAAAGTTTGACGATAAACATTTATTTAAGTGAGAGATTTAAATCTTTACACAATTTTTACTAAAGTTTGCAAGTAAATAATGTAAATTGACAATAATTATTATTAAGTGTGTTTTAAAAAATTAATCGGAACATCCAAGAGCTCATATTTATAAGAATCACTCATAAACAGAAAATATATGAACTTTTATGATTACATTTCATATTTACTCAGCAGTAGAAAATTCATGAAATCCAGTGGACGTTCAAGGATTACCGGCTCATTCTCGCAGCAGTCGGATATCCATAAAATGTCCAAAGAGTGTCCATGGACATCCCTGGGACATTATATGGATATTCAAACTCCCGAAACCTTTTGGATATCCCTAGGACGTCTACAGAATATTCAATAAATCAGTGCACTGGGAGCAATTAATTAAAAATTCAATTTTTGAACACTTTAAACAAAAATTATATGATTTATTTTACCTTGTTCTTTTCGCCGTTTCCACAAAGGATGAACCCAAAATCTCCTTTCAGATATTCGCTTACGTTTTCGCCTGAGTAATAATAATATTTGAATGTCCTCATCCACACTTGTATCCGATAAAAATTCATCTTCATCTTCCACATAATTTATAACCTTTTAAAATATTTATAAAATAAAATGAATTTTGATGTAAATTAAAAACGAATACTAATTAAAGAATGTATATAATTTTTATTTTATACAACTTACTCCTTGGTAATTAGAATCCATTTTGTCCGACAACTATAATATTGAATAAGGAAAAGAAAATATATTACTGATTTATTCACATAAATGTAATATTAATATATAATATAATATTAAATAAAGAAAAGAAAATTTGTTAATGATTTATTTAAATGATTGCTTGCAAAAATATAAAAATTTTAATATTTCATTTAAACACGCAAAATTAATCCTTCGTGATGTTTGACGACAAACCGAATACGTATATATTAAGCTTAATTATCTAAACAAGTGTTTAACAGTACAAAAGAATTACCATATATACTTTAAATAATAATAGTTCATAAAAATGTGTGAAGTTTAATAACATTTTTTATTTTTATTTCATAAAAAACATTAATGTTACAATAATATAATACATATGTACAGGTTATGTTGTCAAGCATTAAAAACACTGCGTGCTCAAAAGACTACAAAAACAATACATTTTATTTATCAATGTAAATAAAAAGTTCAAGATTTATTTTTAATAATATTTAAAAATATACTTACTTACAAACTATCGAGAATTATTATTGACGATGAACGTAAAACTGTTTATCATCGTGTTTCATTCTCGTGGCCAGAACAAACTGAATCGACTGAGCTCGAGAAACTCTATTAATAATTCACTTTATTGTAAATTACAAAATCTTCTTCTTTATTTATATTATAATATAATTAAATTGAAAATTGTCTTTCTCTAATAATAATTTTATTTTATCAATACGAACATTCTTTCACCTTCTAAAATAAAACTTAAAATTCAAAATTCCCGCAAAAAATAAGTTTTTCCTATCTCATTGGAAAAGCGGCGTGTGAACGAAATCTTGTAAGTAAAAAAAAAAACTTTTTTACCGAAGGTGTAAATGTACCTTTAGTCCATTCGCAGTTTTGACTTTTCGATGTCTTGGCTTTTCGACATTTTGGCTATTAGACGTTTTGGCTATTCGACATTTTGTCCGTTCGACGTCTTGGCGATTCGATATTTTGTCCGTTCGATGTTTTGGCTATTTGACATTTTGTCCGTTCGACAGTTTGGCTTTTCGACATTTTGACCTTTCGAAGTTTTGACTATGCGACGTCCTGACTTTTCGACATTTTGTCCATTCGATAGTTTGGCTTTTCGATATTTCGTCCATTCGACATTTTGTCCTTTCGGGGAAAAGCAGTCGTCTCCATCAATAATAATGTAAGTAATGAATTATGAAGAAAACTTTAATGAAA
The DNA here is from genome assembly GCF_019393585.1 of Leptopilina boulardi. Taxonomy (NCBI): domain Eukaryota; kingdom Metazoa; phylum Arthropoda; class Insecta; order Hymenoptera; family Figitidae; genus Leptopilina; species Leptopilina boulardi. The sequence goes on along the minus strand of NW_026137782.1, from coordinate 132,034 downwards.
AAAATATTCATTTTATATTATTTCTTAGTCAAATAAAGACTCATTGCAGTCAAATATTCGAATAAATGGATAAATTAATAACCAAATGAATGATGAATTGATATAAATGAGTATTTATTTGATAAGACTGATTACTATAATAAAGTAAACTCTTATTAGTATGCTACATTTATTTTTGAACCGATTTTATAATTTCCAAGATTCCACTTTATATAATTATTATTCATTTATTATTATCCAAATTTAAACGTTGATGATATACAGGTATTTACTCAATAACAGTTTCAACCCTGTAAAATGCAGAGAGCATTAATGTTTCTCTCCAAATACCATACTACTAATGTGTCACGTGGTAGATCGCAGCGCAGCGCTAAAGTGAATAAAAAATGTTAATTTTCAAGGTTTAATCTTTCTTGTCCCATTTTTTCAACTACATGTCCGTACAGGAAAAAATCTCAGCTTTCCTTTAAAAAAAAAAAAAAAATCGTACCTTTTACCCCGAAAAAGTCAAAAAAAATTTTGTAATTAATTTTTTTTGGTTCAAAAATTTTTTTTTTCAAAAATGCATGTTCTCAATCGAAAGAGCATTAAAAAAGCTATCGAAACTGATGTTGATAAAAATTTTTTTTTTGATACTCAAGAAAAAAAAATTATTAAAGAAAACGCTACCCATAAACTTCAACCCCCTCCCCCCGAGTAAATATTGGTCCAAATTGAAAAATTTTTTTACGATAAATTACCACCCAATAGAAGTACAAATTACTCCAGTTTGAGCGAAATTGAGACAAAATTTTTTTTTACTTTGATCACTTCACCCGAGATCCCCCATTTTAAGAGGAAATATTCAGAGGATTTTAGAAGAGGAATTTTCCTCTAAATTTAAGATTACTTTTTTTTGGGTGATAATCTTAAATTTAAATAATCACAAAATTTTATGGCCAAAATGTGAATTTATGATTTTTTAACTTTCATTAATTCTTTAAATTAAAATTATACTTCATACTTTATATTTTATACATTCCGATCGGTTTGTTTTGACATAAGGAGTACGATTTTATTATATATAATCTTAAATTTTTCTATTTAAAAAATTTTACGAGTAAAAAAAAATTTTTGGAAAAAAACGATAAAATTTTTTTTCCGTATTTTTTAAAATCCTTTGGTCAGTTTTGCGATATTAATATGATAAATAAACCTACTAAATTTTATCTAAATTCATTAAAACCTGTTAAAGTTATTGTCTAAAAAAAAAGGGATCCACACACACATGCATACATCCGGACAAATGATCAGGATCTCATACATGTTTCTATGTAGAGAGAAATTTGTTTCCGCCACTTTACAAATTTTTATAAACGAAAGGACTATACGTCGGGTTAGCGCAATATGGTGCCTATTCAGAAAACAAAGCAAGAACGTCCCAATTCAGAAACAGAAGCAAAAAGGTGCCTATTCAGAAAAAGAGGCAAGAACGTGCCAACTCAGAAGTCATATTTTTTTGTCAATTTTTCAGTTGGCAACACTGTCAATAATTCAATATTGACATTCAAACAAGCCACAATTATAATTCTGTACAATTTACCGAATAAGATCCAATTGAACATTTTCAAATCACATTTTACCTATTGCTTCCTCATGGAGGAAGCTTTGTTTTCGTGAAATTTTTGGATTTTGATTTTTTGATGTATTTTTATGTTTTGCGACCTCAGGAGTCCAAAAATCACATTTTTAAAAAATGTCATTCCGTGTGTGTGTGTGTGTGTGTATATAAACATCACATTTTCGTCAATAGCTCGAATATAGTAAAAGCTAAAGGGCTAATTTTTTTTAAATTATAGGTCTCATTGGCGGACAAATAATAAAAGTAGTTTGACCTAAATTAATGAAGATTAAATAATTTTTTTTTTACATTTAAAAATTTTCAAAAAATCGTTTTTTGCCTTTAACTTTAAAAAAATGTATCGACACCAGTAAATGTTTTTCTTTTATTTTGTAGAGTTTTTTAAGACGCGTTTTTTAAGCCCTTAGCGAGCATTCTACATGCTTTCTATCCAGAGTTATTGAAATTTTAAAATTTTTAAAATCGTTTCATTCATTCTATTCAAAGTTATTGACATTTATAAAATTCAAAATTTTGAAAAACTTAACTGTTTTGCATTATTCTTTTAAACATTTCCATGAGGAAGCAAAGTGTTCATGGCATGAACACAATTTTTCCTTCATGAGGAAGCAATTTACTTTTTTTATAAAGAAGGACCCCCCTTCTTGTTTCATTATGTTATTATTATTGAATTAAATTATTTGATTAATTCTAGATCAAAAATTTAACAGCTTTTTTGCATACTATTTTTATGCACAAACGTTAGGTAGTTCAAAATTTTTATTTGTTGATCGGGATATTTATTTACAAGATTGGATCTTTTTTTTCTTTCTTTTATCTCTTTTTTTATCTGTTTTGCCTTCCTACTTTCTACTGCTTAATTTTATTTATGATTATGTGCCGGAAAAATTTCTTTCAAACGATGGAGAAATGGAGAAAAATTCCTTTTTTTATTTTAAAAAATATAAAATTGATTAAGGGGTTAGGGGTAGTCAGAATTTTCAAAAAATCAAATTTTTCTTTTTTGCATTTTCGTTAAGTATAATATCTTAAAAATAATCTCTGAAAATTTCAAGTTAATCCGATAATTCGTTTTTAAGTTATTCGACAAATAACAAAGAGAGCTCGGGCCTTTCAAAGCGCTCGGGAGCAGGTAGCTAGCGGCAGCTGCAAGAAACCGGCTTTCAGGGTTCTATTGTCATCGATGAACTCAGACTTGGGTATATGTAGTAGTACCTAAATTTATATATACAATAGATATAGATATACAGGCTGGGTAAAATTTAGTTCCTATGCTGGTTGTAGAGGCGCTGATCATTGCCATTTCTATTCAATGGAGTTGACCGGGCCTGCTGTGGCAGTTGCAAAGAGCAGTCGATAGTTGTGCGTTACAAAAAAATATTATTTTCGAAGTTATTTATTATGGGACGTGATACGAGAAAAGTTTCGAGAGAAGTTCGGAAATCTGAAAATGTCCGTAAGTCGTATTCAAAGAAACGAAAAAATGTATTTAATCCAAAAACGGCGGAACGTGATGAAAGTGTTCGGAGTACATCGTCTAAAAAACTGAAACAAAATACTGAAAACGATGTACCCGAAAGTTGCACCTCTGAATTTCGAATAATTAATTTTATTACGGTATTCACTGCCATTTCTGCTCTTGTGAAATGCAAGAAATGTGATGGAAACATTGAATTTCAAACAGCTAGTACACGTGGGCTGGGATTTAAAATTGTAGTTTCATGTAATAACTGTGGCAGTGAATATATTCCTTCCTGCTCTTTCATTGGGCATTCTTATGAAATAAATAGACGCTTTATTTTTGTGATGAGAATACTAGGCTTAGGATACGAAAGTTTGTGCAAGTTTTGTGGCCTGATGGACATGCCGCCTTTTTTAGATAAAGGTACGCATACAATATTATTGAAGCACATTTTAGATTGTAGTAAAAACGTTGCAGAAGCCTTGATGAAAAAAGCTGTGAATCAAGAAAAAGAAGTGACAAGTGAAAATGAAAATAATAATGATTTGACTGTATCGGGAGATGGAACCTGGCAAAAACGGGGATTTACATCGTCATTTGGAGTTTCTTCTATAATTGGCTATTATATTGGAAAGATTCTTGATATAAACATAAAAAGTGCTTATTGTAAGCTATGTGAGTTTTGGAAAAAGAAGAGAAATACGGTTGAGTTCGAGGAATGGTATGAATCGCATGAAAATGAGTGTAGTGCTAATCACAAGGGGTCTTCGGGGAAAATGGAGGTGGATGCGATGATTGAAATGTTTCAGCAGTCTGAAACAAAACATGGAGTTAAATATACAAACTACATTGGCGATGGTGATTCGAAAACCTATTCTGGAATTATCAAAGCAAATCCTTACAAAAATACAACCATAAATAAAAAGGAATGTATAGGCCATGTTCAGAAGCGGAAGGGGACTCGACTGCGTACTCTGAAAACTAAACAAAAAGGTCTTGGTGGTAGAGGCAGGCTTACAGGAAAAGTAATAGATAAGTTAACTGTGTACTATGGTTTAGCAATACGTCGTCATTGCGATTCTATTGAAGATATGAAATCTGCTATTATGGCAACTTTTTTACCACTACGGTTCGACTGATAAAAAACCGAATCATGATATGTGTCCCAAAGGCGAAGATTCTTGGTGCTCTTACCAGCGCGCTGAAGCAAGTGGAGAGCTTGATACCTACACTCAAGATTATTCTCCCTTACCTCCTGATGTTTTAAAAGCTATTAAACCGATTTACGTTAATCTCAGTGATGATAATTTACTTTCAAGATGTGTAGGTGGATTCAATCAGAATAATAATGAGAGCTTCAAACAACTAGTGTGGAAAATATGCCCAAAAACCGTGAATACTAGTTATACTATCGTACAAATTGCTGCATACACAGCTACTTGTATATTTAATGAAGGTACAATTTCATTATTAATGATTATGGATACCCTGGGACTTAATTGTGGGTCTAATTCCCATCGGTATGCTGAAAAAGTGGATGCTGCACGTGTGAAAGTGGCAGATCAGCGCGCCAACGACAACACTCGGGAAGGCAGAATGCGTCGTAGGCAACAGCAAATTGATGTCTTGGAAACTTCCACAATGGCTGAAGAACTATTATATGGCCCAGGAATAGATGACTCGATGTAAGTAATTTAATAATTCGTTTTTTTGTACGTAAATCTAGTATGAAACTTTAAACGCGTTTTTCTCAAAACTATGTTTTTTGAACTGGTGACAACTATAACTCGAAAACCGCTCAGTCGATTTTAATGAAATTTATACAGCTTTTAGAATACATAATAAACTCGGGCCTGATCGAAGGATTTTTTTTTTTGAAAATTTCGATTTTTTAAGACCAATTAAATGTTGATTTTTTCCCAAAAATCTAGACAAAAATTTCCTGAGGCCGCCATTTTGTTAATTTTTGAAAAAAAAAAAATCCTTTGATCAGGCCCAGGATTATTTATTTATAAAACTAATTTTCTTTATCCGATTGATTTCAGATGAATCTCCAAGGACTTACGATTGTCACCGCAAGGACCTTTTTTTGGAACTGCGTTAACAAAGACAGCTGTAACTTCAAAAATATAATTTTTTTTTCTTACAATTTTCGTGACTTCAACTCAAAACATTGTTTAAAAATACCACATAACTACTTTTGTAAAATAAAATTATTTAATAGCAAAAAAAAAATACTGAAAATTCTCATTTTTTCGTGCCTCTGACTACCCCTAACCCCTTAAAAAATGTTTTACTTTTCTGGATTCTAAAGCTTTGTTATATTAAAATAAAAATGTTTTTTTATTAATTTAAGAAATATTTATTTAAAAAACAATACGAGTTTTTGCAGTGAATTTACGAAAGTATTGGTTACATTGACAAATATTTCTAACCAATGTGACATTTTTCAACAATACCATCAACTTGAAATCAGTTAAGTATGTAATATCGCATTTCTTTTGTTTAGTTCATTGACGTTAAAATGTCAGGTTAGTTACAAGTTTTGAAGCTAATAAAAAATCTATTATATTTTTATAATTTTAATAGTAACTTTACGGTTTTTTATTCATAGTTGCAGACCATAATTTCTCTTCTGATACAGAATATCAGCAGCTTATTCTAAGCACAGAAATTCTTATTCGCAACTTTAATGAATCAAACAGACCGAATGCACAAGTCATTTCCAGTAAGTAGAAAAACAGTTCAGAATTAATCATATTAATCATAATTAACTTAAAAGATTTTTTCTCTAAATATAATTATACACATTTTATATTTTTTAAAAAAAGGTGACAGTATAGGAGAAACTTTTGAAGGGCAACATCAAGTCCCTGCCAGTGTCGATTCTCCCCGGGTTTATACTGATATTAGTAACAATTTCAGAATATCTCACGACGGTAAGTGAAAATAATATACAAATTGTCTTATAAATTTCTTAATTGTTTAAATTTATATTTTATTAGATTTGGATAACCATGTACCAATTTCACATGATTTGAAACACCTGCAAATGAAGTAGAAAATAAAAAAACCAGAAAACGAAAAAGAAATACGGACCAGTGGAAAACTGTTCCTGCAAAAAAAGCAACAAATTCTGGAATGGCTGGTGTTTCTGCAAGGAAAACTTCTATTGATGCTAAAGTGATTGGATTGGGATGCGTAAATTGTCGTTTTAAGTGCCAGAATAAAATTTCTTTTATTGATCGGAAAAAAATGTTTGACGAATTTTGGAAAATTGAAGAACACAGCAGACAGTGGGACTATATTGCACGCACTATTTCATGCACACAAAAAGAAAATATGGAAGCAAACTGTAACGAAGAATGTATCAGTAAACGTTTGAATCAACGTCATTTTTTTTTAAATACTGCAATGGAAAGAATTCAAGTTTGCCGAGAAATGTATTTACAAACATTCGGTAAGTAAAAGAATTCTCACAGCATCCTGATATGTAGAGTATCCTACAGACATCATAAGGATATCCGCGGCTTCTTGAAATTAGAATATATTCGTGAATATCAGGAGATAATCTTAGAGATATCCTGATTTCGGGATATGCCTAGAACGTCCGTAGGACTGCGTCCGAAAATATCTGTTGCTGTGAGAGAATTTTATTTTTATTATTAATGAACTTTTTCTGGCAATCAGATTTTTTAATCACAAAATATTTACAATAAAGTATTCAAATAAAATATTTTATAAACTAGGAATCAGTAAACGTTGGCTGGAGACCATCAGTAGCAAATTGAAAGATTCAGAGAGGGGATTCATTCAAGAGGACTTGCGAGGAAAGCATGACAACAGGCCCAACAAAACATCAGAATTAGCGACCAACAGTGTTCATGAACATATTGATACTTATGAACGTGTCGAATCCCATTATTGCAGAAATAGTACAACTAGGGAGTACTTGAATCCCGATTTGAATATTGAAAAGATGTACGCCGATTATAAAGAATGGATGGCCAGCAGAAATGACACAAATGTTGTTTCAGAATATCGATACAGGCATATTTTTACGAGTGAATACAATCTTTTTTTTCATAAACCTAAAAAGGACCAGTGCGACGAATGTGCCGCCTTTGAATTTTTACCCGGTGAAAAACCAATCGAAATGGAAAATTTGCACAGAAATCATATAATTAAAAAGAATTTTGCGCGGGAATTGATGGTAGCAGATAAGGAAAAGGCTAAAACTGATGATACAATTTGCACAGCATCTTTTGATCTGCAAAAAGTTTTAAATGTTCCTCATTGCCAAATTTCATCGGTTTTTTTTAAAAGGAAAATTTCGATCTACAACTTTACGATTTTTGATTTAGCTTCAAAAGAGGGTCTTTGCAATGTCTGGAATGAGACTGATGCGAACAGAGGCGCTAATGAAATCGGAAGTTGCTTATGGCGCTTTATTAAAGAAAAGGCTGCAAATGGAATTAAAGAATTTCACTTTTACAGCGATAATTGTGGCGGCCAAAATCGGAATTGCATTTGTATTCAATGTATGTTAAAGCAGCTGTCGATTTTAATATGATAATCCAACACAGGTCAGATTTTTTAGGGTTTCGTGGCCCATGGCCGAAAGCCTTATAGTTTCACTTTGGCGTCCGTCTGTCCGTAGTATATTTTGGGGCACCACAGCTCCTAAAATAAAATTTTAGGGCACAGATCGCAAATTAAAATTTTGGGGCCCCACAGATCCCAAATTAAACTTTTGGGGCACCACAGATCCCAAATTCGAATTTTGGGCAAACATAGCTTCCAAATTCGAATTTTGGGGCACCACAGATCCCAAATTCAAATTTTGGGGCCCCACAGATCCCAAATCTCCATTTACTGAATGGACATTACATGAATGGACATTACATGTCCCATTAGTTAACATGCCCCTACAATTGACATGTCCCAGTTGTTGACCTGTCTCAGTAATTGACATGTCCCAATAGTTGACATGTCCCAATAGTTGACATGTCCCTATAGTTGACATGTCCCAGTAGTTGACATGTCCCTATAGTTGACATGTCTCTATAGTTAACAAAATTCAAAATTTGGGGCACCATAGCTCCCAAATTCAAATTTTGGGACCCCACAGATCCCAAATCTCCATTTACTGAATGGACATTTTCCCGAATGGACATTACATGAATGGACATTACATGTCCCATTAGTTAACATGCCCCTACAATTGACATGTCCCAGTACTTGACCTGTCTCAGTAATTGACATGTCCCAATAGTTGACATGTCCATATAGTTGACATGTCCCAGTAGTTGATATGTCCCTATAGTTGACATGTCTCTATAGTTGACATGTCCAAGAGTTGACATGTCTTAATAGTGGACATTATCGAATGGACATTTTACCTAATGTTTTAGGTAAATTTATAAAATAAATTTTATTATTTATTTTTAAATTATTTATTTTTGATTTTTTTTTTAATTAAAATTTAAAGCGCCACGAAACCCTAGATGTAGGCGCAATTGCGCTTAGTTCTTTTCCTATTTTTTGTATTTATATTTGCTTAATTTACATTAAAATTTTTCTAATTTATCCAACGCATTACTTTAAAATTTACTATTTTTAAAATTATAGTTTAATAGAATGAAAATTTGTTGTTTTTATTTTATCTCACTAGAATAAAAAGCTAACAATTTTTATTCTTTATTTGGTATAAAATTTTTTGTTTGTTATTTTAACTCCATATCTAGTGTTAAAACGACACTTTGCTTGTAGTCTCAACTGTATTTTGTGCCACAAATTCGTGGTCAAACACTGTTATTAACGGAATTTTCAATTTATAAACTGTAAAAAATTTTCAGATATCTAGTTAAAGGACATACACAAAGTGATGGAGACTCGATGCACTCAAGAATAGAATCAAAAGCTAGAAATCGCTCCATTTTTACACAAGCGCAGTGGTGTGATATTATGAAAGAGGAAAAAACGGAAGAGCCTAAATATGTTGTCCACGAAATGCAACAGAACGAAATTTTTGCATTTTCAAATTTAGCTCAGAAAAATTTTTGGAACAAAATCAAAATTTCCATTCTCAGCGAACTGAAAGTTCATCCGGACAAGAAAATTGAATTCATTTACGATTATGACAACGAAGTTAACGTCAAGCTTATTAATTTCAATGAGAATCAAGAGTTAGACATTTGTTACACAAATAGATTACAATTAGACAAATCAAAGAAAGAAGATTTGTCAAAATTAATGGAAAAAGGCTTGATTCCTTCGGATTCTCACTATTTTTACAATGAATTATTTAATTAATATTTGTTAAATATAATAATATTTAATCATGTTCAAAATTTTTCAAACTGTTTGTAGATTTTAATGTAAAATCGATAAAACTCGCTGTTTTTTGTCTAGACTATACCGATTTTCTCTTCAAAAACGTACAAAGTATAAAACCTAATTTATTATATAAAAAATATTTTTTAGATTTTTAAAACAATTTTATAAAATTTCATTTAGCTACCCAGCCTCTTGGTAGGCCCCTGTAGACGTTCTATGGTTATACTTATGCTTATAAAGATATAATACTGTTATATTATGCTTAAGTAAATTCAAGTTATCTAAAAATTATGTTATTTACTTTTTAATAAATTATGTGAAAAAACCTTTATAAATGTAATTATTTCTCGCTGTTTCAAATATAATAACTAATTAAATCAAGGGAATAAATTGAAGGACTCCATGCAATAAGGCACTAGGCGCGAAAAATTATAGTAAGTACCCAGTGTGTTATTGCATGGGGCCCCTTTATTGCATGATTGAATTTATTACATATATAATTTTTTTTATTTATTTAAATATTTAAATATATTTAAATTATATAATAATAAATAAAATATAATAAATGAAAGTAATAAATAAATTTACATTTTTTTACTTTTTAATTAAATAATAAATATATTCAAAGTTGCTTGATGTTTACAAAATTAAATTATTTCATAAAAAAGATGAAAAAGATAAAAAACTTGCCGAAACTGGCAGCTTTATTAACCTAAAATCGCGCATATTTGACCGAATGAGAGCAATTTTTTGTATTTGAAATTGTTAATTTAATTTACTAATAATTTTCTGCTACTCGCTATTAACCCTAAACAACATTTCAAAGAATATGTACGCAATTAATAAAAGAGGAAAACAGTGAATATTGAAATATTGACGGTGTTGCCAACTAAAAAATTGATAAAAAAAATATGACTTCTGAGTTGGCACGTTCTTGCCTCTTTTTCTGAATAGGCACCTTTTTGCTTCTGTTTCTGAATTGGGACGTTCTTGCTTTGTTTTCTGAATAGGCACCTTATTGCGCTAACCCGACGTATAAAGCTTCCTCCATGAAGAAGCAAAATGGAGTTTAAGTAGGAACGCCATTTCGACGTTTTCACCAGTCTGGTCCAGGCAACGTGGGACGCCATTATTTTGGGACGCCACGCCAGTGAAGTGGTTAAGGATCTTCTCCGAGAATTTAGCTGGAATCATTTGTTAATGATTTTGGCATTCATAATTGAGGTTAGAAAAATATCCTCAACTTTTGGAGAACCAGGTGGCCGATGACGAGTATACATGGAAATCATCTTCTAGAATTACTTACATTTTCATTAAAGAATTTTTTCGAAAGAAAAATTAGTTTTAATTTGTTCGTAGGGCCCGCAAGTTTTTGCTTTTTCGTTGGGGTGACTTTCTCAGATTATACGGACGCACATGCCATTTGGCTGTATAACCTAGGTTTCAGTGTAATAAAATAGCCTATTCAATTTTTTTGTTCGAAAAATGTATTTCTTTCAATGGCGTATAAGTAACAGTATTGATATATAAATTTATGGGCGATAATAATTTATGTAATATAATATATTAAATAGAATAAAATTGTAAAAATATACTTACATCATTTTTTGTGCTATAATGCCCACGTCGTGATTTGATTCTGTAGAGTGTTGTACGAGATATTTTTTCGACGTCACTATTTAACACTTTTTTATAACATCTTTTTCTATACATAATGTTCAGTTATGTATGTACACTTCCTATGTTATCAAATAAGTACCAAATGTGGGTAAATACAAAAATAATTTTTTTTCAAAGCACTTAAAATAAACCGTTAAAAACAATAGTATGGTATCAAATAAAAATGTCGTCTTCCTCTTCTCAAGACACTTGTTGAAAAGGAAGAGAAAATTTAAAGTTGCACGCGTGCAGCAAATTCAAGCAGGTTGGGAGGAGTGCATCTTTTTATACTCAAGCGACTCATTTAAGCCGCGGTCATAGGTCTGCAGGCTGCTTGCCTGCGCAGCCAGGAGCAACAGGAATAGGAAAGGAAGTGTATCAAATTTTAATTCACTGACTCACTTTCTCTCTCTCTCTCTCTCTCCCTTGTATGTTACCAAGACAACATGCAGGAAAGATGTAGAGCTGTCACTGCTCCATTAAAAAAGATAATGCAAAAGGCTAAACGCAACGTTCATATGTAAACATGTAATATGAGCACCTGGATATAATAACTCGCGCTACGCTCGACTGTACGCTCTCAAGCCAGTCAAACATACAAAAAGGGTAAAAAAATTCAAAATTTTGAAAAGTACTACTTTATAGGAAACAAAAAGGCGCATCTTTTTTTCCTTTAACATTTTTTAGGAAAACGAATATTTTAAATAATAAATAACAAAAACTAAGAAATCTTGATTCACAAATTTCATTAAGTTTTAAAACATAAATCATCGTATCTTTCACAATTATTAACGGATTTGATTAAAAATTAGTATACACACGCTCTTGAGTCTACTGAAGACGACAAAATAATGACAAATTCAAAAATCACTAATTGTTTATTAATTTTTTAATATAAATAGAGACCTGTCGGAAATCACATTTTCTTACCTACGGTCACAAAAAGTCTGCAGGGAAGTTAACAGTTGAGATAACTTCCAGTAAGACATTTGTTTATTACTATATAAGGAAGTTTTTTGAAAAATTTTAAGCCGATTCATTGGAAACTTTGGAAAATATTGAAGTTTAACAAAAGCGCGTCACTTGTGGAAAGCTGGTCATATTTAATGCACAGAGTCGGATGATGCGCCACCGTGCTGGACGCGCTTTCTTAAAACTTCAATATTTTCCAAAGTTTTCAATCAATCGGCTTAAAATTTTCCAAAAAATCTTCTTTATATAGTATTAAACAAATGTCTCACTGGAAGTTATCTCAACCTTTAAACTTCCCTCTAGACTTTCTGTCGCTGATTGAACAAAACGTGATGTCCGACAGATCTCTATTTATATTAAAAAATTAATAAACAATTAGTGATTTTTGAATTTGTCATTATATTGTCGTCTTCAGTAGACCCAAGAGCGTATGTATACCAATTTTTAATCAAATCCGTTAATTATTGTAAAAGATACGATGATTTATGTTTTAAAACTTAATGAAATTTTTGAATCAAGATTTCTTACTTTTTAGTATTTATTATTTAAAATATTCATTTTTTAAAAAATGTTAAAGGAAAAAGATGCGCCTTTTTATTTCCTATAAAGTAGTACTTTTCAAAATTTTGAATTTTCTTACCCTTTTTGTTTGTTTGACTGGCTTGAGAGCGTACAGTCGAGCGTAGCGCGAGTTATTATATCCAGGTGCTCATTTATGCATTTTTGACGCTTCTGTCAGCGCCACTCGTGACGTCAATTGGGACGCCATGACACTCAAGTGGTTAAGGGCACTCTCACACCTTTTATGCTGCCTGCCTGCCTGCAGGTTACCATGGCAACGCACGAGTGTGAGTGAGACAGAAAATTTGAATATTCAAAATTTTAAATCTTCTGTCGCACTCACTCTCATGCAATGCCATGGTAACCTGCAGGCAGCCAAAAAGGTGTGAGAGTGCTTCAACAATTGTAATATTTTTGCAATATTTCAAAAATGGCTAATTTTTATGTATGAAATATTCTGTACAAGTATGTTTTTTAAATTTTATCTAAGATTTATTTTTAAAACAAATAAAATGCGTTGCTTTTATTCTACTTAATCTAAAAATTGTAATAGTAGGAGATCCCACTGCAAGATTTCTACACTCATCTCTTTTATGGATGAAATTGATTTGAAATGAAAGATTTTTTTATCCTGTTTCCGAAACGCATAGGGTGCCTAACCTTTTATGGTCCATTTTTTTGATACAATAAAAATTTCTGTGAAAATTTGTTGAAATGTTTCACTCATAAGTTTTATGGATGAAACTTGTATTAATGGAAAGAACATGAAAAAAATAATAAATAAATGATAGGTTGCCTCATTTCCAATGGTCTCGTTTCCTGGCAGCCACTTGAAAATTTCCCACTTTCTGTTGAAATATTTCATTCATAACTTTTATGAAAAAATCCACCACCAATGTAAAGATTGATCATTTTTCTACACGATAAGAGTAGGTTGCCTAAAAGAATATGGTCCAGAAAATTAGTTGCCACATATTAAAATTGAAAAATTTATTCGAAAGTTGAGAAGAAATTGCGCAAAATATATACGTAAAACAGGTGACAAAAGACGAACGTATCATAAATTGTTGATACGTAGAGGTTATTTGATATTAAAAATTTGTCAGAAGATAATGAATAATGCAAAATGAACGTATATAATACTCAAATAAAAAACAAATTGTTTTTCAATAATAAAAAAAGCAAAACTGTTTATAATTAAAGAATCATATTAAATTGCGATAATAAAATCCATATATTGTCGTTTGTAATTATTTTAAAAAGTCTTGCATATTACTAAATGCAAAGACATATTAAATTTATAATTATTAAATTTTATTTAAAAGTGGTAATTGCTGATTAATATTTTCGGTAATCATTTCATGAATTGTCAACGAATTATTTTATTATTTATATACGTCAAAGAAACACAACAACAGCGTTCGTGTCATCTAGTTGCGCGGTTTTTCTCACCTTTCAAATAAATTTTTTAATTTTTAATATGTGGCAACTAATTTTCTGGACCAGATTCTTTTAGGCAACCTACTCTTATCGTGTAGAAAAATGATCAATCTTTACATTGGTGGTGGATTTTTTCATAAAAGTTATAAATGAAATATTTCAACAGAAAGTGGGAAATTTTTAAGTGGCTGCCAGGAAACGAGACCATTGGAAATGAGGCAACCTATCATTTATTTCTTATTTTTTTCATGTTCTTTCCATTAATACAAGTTTCATTCATAAAACTTATGAGTGAAACATTTCAACAAATTTTCACAGAAATTTTTATTGTATCAAAAAAATGGACCATAAAAGGTTAGGCACCCTATGCGTTTCGGAAACAGGATAAAAAAATCTTTCATTTCAAATCAATTTCATCCATAAAAGAGATGAGTGTAGAAATCTTGCAGTGGGATCTTAGACTATAAGACTAACTAAATTGCAATAGAATAAGAATAATCAATGATCTAAAATATTTTTTGATAAAATGTTTTCCTGGAAATTGAAAAAATCGCTTATACAATTAAATAAAATTAAACAGGTTGTCTCTATTATTTTCTTACTGCAAAACAACACTTATTACCTTAAAAAAATTACTAATTAAAACTAACTAATCAATTTTTTCACTTTTTTTTGATAGAATGTTTTCTTGGAAAATGAAAAAATCCCTCATAAAATTAAATAAAATTAATCGGCACGTCTCTATTATTTTTTCACCTTGAAACAACACATATTACCTTGAGAAAAACCCACCAATTGAACCTAAATTGCAATAGAATAAGAATAATCAATTTTTTTACTTTTTTTTGATAGAATGTTTTCCTGGAAAATGAAAAAATCCCTAATAAAATTAAATAAAATTAAACGGCAAGTCTCTATTATTTTTTCACCTTGAAACAACACATATTACATTGAGAAAAACCTACCAATTGAACCTAAATTGCAATAGAATAAGAATAATCAATTTTTTCACTTTTTTTTGATAGAATGTTTTCTTGAAAAATGAAAAAATCCCTTATAAAATTAAACAAAATTAATCGGCACGTCTCTATTATTTTTTCACCTTGAAACAACACATATTACCTTGAGAAAAACCTACCAATTGAACCTAAATTGCAATAGAATAAGAATAATCAATTTTTTCACTTTTTTTTGATAGAATGTTTTCCTGGAAAATGAAAAAATCCCTTATAAAATTAAATAAATTTAATCGGCAGGTCTGTTCATTGAGAAAAATCAGATAAAGTTGAAAAAGTCGTGCATCTGAGATTTGATAAAATCATTATTCAAGAAATCTTGAAGTTTTTATTAAATCTGGAAAAATACAGTCATTTAAGTAGTATATTACTATAGTAATATAATTATAAATTTTAATATATGTATATATAACAATTTGAACAAAAAATTTCAAATAGTAAAATAATAAAAATATAATTAATTATTTATTAATTACTAATTAATTATTAATTAATTGTTGATATAATTAATCATAATTATTGTCATAATTATGTTAAAACAGTTTTGAAAATCGCAATCATAAATTCTGCGCCAATCAGAATGATGAATCTAACAGAAATCCGCCACTCACAACGATCAGCCGAAATAAAATAATACTCTGCATTTTCAGCACCACTGTGCATGTATTTGCAGTTTATTTTAATACCTTTTAATTTTCTGTGCATCTTTTCAACCTATTTGGCCTTTTTGTAATCGAGGAGACTGGGGCAACTTCAGTTACTTTTGCTCAGACAGGTAAAATTCTAGAAAATTGGTGTCTCAAATTGGGAAGAGTAAATTCATTATTTACCTCCTCTGGTCGTTTGATCGCTCTTTAAAGCTTTCTCAGGGTTCATACGTTTGATATAGGTTCAAAACGCATGTGCAAATACAATTTATTTGCTACAAATACTAAAATAATTGTATTAAATACAATTTATTTTATTATTATTTATTATATTATTGTAATCAATTAAATGATATTTGCTTCCACTACTAAAATAAATTAATTGAATACAATTTATTTGCTTCTAATACAATAAAAATTGAATTAAATGCAATTTATTTGAGTAGAATAAAATAAAATGTATTTAACAAGTGTTTTAATTATAAACTTTTCAAAAATCAACATTTTTAATGAAACAACATATGCATGAATTCGTAATGACATAAGGATTTTGAATTTCATGAAAAAAACTTTAAAATGTGATTATTTAAAAAATTTATTTATTTCTAAAAAAAAGCTACCTTCGCTCCGAAGCTCAAAAGCAGGCCCTTGTCCGCATGGTGGGGGAAGGTCACTTCCCCTCACTGGAGCGAATTGATGACTGCTTTTTTAGACACTACCCAACATTTCGGTCTAGAGAATTTGAAGTTTACTTTTGTTTGGACTAACTGAACCGAGACAAAATGAGGGAATCCCTCTACAAATACACTGAGAGAAATTTAGTACAGCATCTGTACTTCACGGTACACCAGCGGCACGAAATGTGTTTTAACAGATGTACCTTGGTTTTACTCGGTTGCTGTCTGTCCGTAATACAAATGCTGCCATGACATAGCGCGGCAGCGGTGCGAACTAACTTGTACAGAATCTGTCTTCCAATTAACGACAGATACTGGATTCTCAACCGTGTAGTCACGTGTAGTATTCGTGTTTTATGTTTAAAGCCGGCTTTGCCTATATAAATTTCATGAAAAATGGAAGATTTTTTTATAAATAACAACTTCGAACATCTCCGACCACTGTTTGAAAGTAAGTATTATTTAAATTGATTATATATACAATGTTTAACGGCCGTAATTATAGGTTAAAATTGTAAGAATTTCCATGCCTGATAACCTAACCTTATTTCATGCCGGTACAGAGCTCATCAATATATTGATGAGCTCATCATATATTAAAATCAAAATAAATGTAGTTTGATTTTCATGAACTTAAAGGTTAAATGATCAACACAAATTCTGATTTATGAAAAATGAATTTAGTTTCATTATAATTATTTCTTTTTTTGTTTTTGATAGCATGTGGAAATGACGATTTTTTTTTATTAAGTGAATTCCAAATTTGTTCAATTTTGAAAAACAATTTCGAAATTTTAAATGAGTTTGTCTCAAAACATGCTGAAGCAAGTGCGAGTCAAATCAGCATTGAATATAATAGTCATAATGTAGAAAACGAAGAAAATCCGTCAAACGAAGTATTAGAAATACATGAATCAGTGGTAGCTGGAAATTTGCATGTAGAATTAGAAAATTCGGTATGTGAAGCAGAAGTTTTAATTCACTCGTCGATATCAATAGTCGTTGACAATTCTGATATTGCTACGTTAAACGTAGAAAATGATTTTAAAAAGAACGGTCTTTATTACTTGTTAAGCTCTAGTTTAGAGGGTTTAATTGTACTCGGAAAGTACAAGAAATCAAAATTTCTAGATTATGGCAGGCTCAAGAATATAATTATGCTTAACGAATTAAAAGAGGATCCAATTAGTTACAAGTAAGATAAGGCATATAATATTTTTAATTATAAATATTGTCTAGTGACATGGTATTATCATACAAAAACAATAATTATTTTATAAATATTTTATATTTTCAGAATAACGCCTGAAAGGTTTTTGGAATTGAGGGATCAATTTGCAGAATTATTTCCTATCGAAGACAGCGATTCTTTTTACACCCCGTACATGAAAAGTAAATCCGGAAAAGAACAAGTATCTGCTAAAGGTTCTATTTACAACTATTACAAAGTAGTAAGGAAGGAATTGAAAGACGCTGATATTTTGACTGACAATACAAAAAGACAATCTACATCTAATGAATGTGAAGGTGAGATGAAACTGACATTCATTACTATTCATATAGATCCATAATTAAATATGATAACTGTGTTATTCAAGTTATTATTACAAGTATACTTTATATTTAAATTAATTGTTTAATTCAATCAATATTTTTTCCAGTATTTTTTAAATGTATGAGTGAAACTCGATGCTTTATTTTTGCAGTTTTGCTTAATAGTACAAAAATTTCCAATTGGTAAAAAGTTTGAAAGTGCAATTGCAGGCAATAGGAAAATATTTGTTTCAGTTTCAGTCTTTGGCTATCAGATAAAGCTTCGCGAAAGCTTAAAACTTTTTTTGGAAATCCCTGGCATGTTTACCGGAATAATTGAATATATAAAGGAAATTTCTGAAGAAACTAATATTATTAGTAATATTATTCAAGCTGACTTATGGAAGACTATCTATAAACCACAATTTATAAAGGAAATTGTTCTCCCACTCTACATCTTCTATGACGACCTAGAAGTAGGGAATGCCCTAGGAAGTCACAGTGGATCCAATAAGTTTGGAATTATTTATGCCTCAATTGCTTGCTTACCACCTCGAATAGCTTCTCGTTTAAATAGCATTCTTTTTTCCACAATTTTTTATTCCAGTGATAAAAAATAGCAACAACGAAACAGTTTTCAAATCTCTCATCGATGAATTAAATTATTTAAGAGAAGTAGGCATTCTCATTAAAAACGGTAACTCAACTGAACGTGTAAAATTCCAATTAATTTTGATTTTAGGTGACAATTTGGGTATAAATGGGATCTGTGGTTTCGTGGAATCTTTTAAAGCAAAATTTTGTTGCAGAATTTGCAAAATTTCGTCTGACAATTACGCAGAAATTGTAAATTACAATGAGTACGAATTGAGAAATTCAGAAAACTACGCAGAAGACGTTCAAAAAGCGGATGAATCAAAAACTGGCATAAAAGAGTTGTGTGCTTTTCATAAAATAAACGGATTTCATATTACCCAAAACATTACCGTTGACATAATGCACGACTTATTGGAGGGAGTATGCATGTATGTTTTAAGAGCAATTTTACATACTTTCATTTATAAGAAAAACTATTTTACTTTATATGAACTAAATAATAGAATCACAAATTTCGATTTTGGTACTGAAAATTCTAACAAGCCTCCACTTATTAAAATGAAACAAGATAAGGATAAACTTAACATGAAGTTTTCTGCGTCAGAAATGCTTTGTTTAGTTCGATATCTCGGATTGATAATCGGTGATAGAGTTCCTAAAAATGATGAAGATTGGACTATGTTTATAAATTTACGTAAAATTGTGGATTTAGTAATGTCGCCACGAATGACACGAATGGACGCTGATGTTTTAATGCAACTTATTAAAGATTTGAACACATCGTACTTCAAATTATATGGAGCATTGAAACCAAAATTCCATTTTTTAACACATTACCCAAAACTTTTATTAAATAACACAGGCACACAAAAAAAAAAAAGTTGTCTGTTTCTTGAACTACACATATATTTCCTATAGTATTTTGGCCCGCTGAAACCGAATCTGAGCTCAGAATTGCTCCATCACCCTCAGTTTTTTTTTAAATCGACCAAAACCACCCTTAAACGGACAAATTCACACTTCGGAGATAAAAAATAAATCAACTTATTTTTTAAAAAAACCAAATTTTATATCTACGAAACTTTGCTCCACTAACTCAAAAACAAAGCCAGCATTGATCCAGCACCCCCTGAATTTTTTTTAATGAAAATACTACCCCTAATCTGAAGAATCAAATTCAGGTGGTAAAACAATAAAATAACTAATTAAAAAATTTTATAACCAGGTATTTTTACTCCAGCAAGGCAGAAACAAAGCCAGAAATGCTCCCTCACCCTCTAAAATTTTTTTAAATCGAAAAAACCACCCTTAAATAGAAAAATTCAAATTTAAGAAGTAAAAAAATATTAAATTACCGGCTTTTTTAAAAACAGATCCTTACATGTTTGTAGTTTTGCTCTACTAACTCAAAAAAACAAAGCCAGCATTGATCCAGCAACCCCCGAATTTTTTTAATCGAAAAAACTACCCCTAATCTGAAGAATCAAATTCAGGAGATAAAACAATAAAATAACTGATTAAAAAATTTTATAACCAGGTATTTTTACTCCAGCAAGGCAGAAACAAAGCCAGAAATGCTCCCTCACCCACTAAATTTTTTTTTAAATCGAAAAAACCACCCTTAAATATAAAAATTCAAATTTAGGAGAATAAAAATTAAATAACTGACTTTTTTAAAACAGAACCTTACTACATCTATGTATTTCCGCTCCACTAACTCAAAAACAAAGCCAGCATTGATTCATCAACCTCTGAATTTGTTTAATCGAAAAAACTACCCCTAATCTGAAGAATCAAATTCAGGAGGTAATACAATATAATAACTGATTGAAAAATTTTGCAGCCAGGTATGTTTCCGCATTGCTGGAGTAAAAATACCTAGTTATAAACTTTTTTAATCAGTTATTTTATTGTTTTACCTCCTAAGTTTGATTGTTCAGGTTGAGGGTAGTTTTTTTATTTAAAAAAATTCAGAGGGTGATGGATCAATGCTAGCTTTATTTTTTTGAGTTAGTAGAGCAAAACTACATACATGTAAGGTTCTGTTTTTAAAAAAAGCCGGTAATTTAATATTTTTTTACTTCTTAAATTTGAATTTTTCTATTTAAGGGTGGTTTTTTCGATTTAAAAAAAATTTTAGAGGGTGAGGGAGCATTTCTGGCTTTGTTTCTGCATTGCTGGAGTAAAAATATCTGCTTATAAAATTTGTCAATCAGTTATTTTGTTGTTTTATCTCCTGAATTTGATTCTTCAGATTAGGGGTAGTTTTTTCGATTAAAAAAATTCAGGGGGTGATGGGTCAATGCTGGCTTTATTTTTTTTAATTAGTAGAGCAAAACTACAAACATGTAAGGATCTGTTTTTAAAAAAGCCGGTAATTTAATATTTTTTTACTTCTTAAATTTGAATTTTTCTATTTAAGGGTGGTTTTTTCGATTTAAAAAAATTTTAAAGGGTGAGGGAGCATTTCTGGCTTTGTTTCTGCATTGCTGGAGTAAAAATATCTGGTTATAAAATTTTTTAATCAGTTATTTTATTGTTTTACCTCCTGAATTTGATTCTTCAGATTAGGGGTAGTTTTTTCGATTAAAAAAAATCAGGGGGTGCTGGATCAATGATGGCTTTGTTTTTTTGAGTTAGTAGAGCAAAACTATAAACATGTAAGGTTCTGTTTTTAAAAAAAGGCGGTAATTTAATATTTTTTTACTTCTTAAATTTGAATTTTTCTATTTAAGGGTGGTTTTTTCGATTTAAAAAAATTTTAGAGGGTGAGGGAGCATTTCTGGCTTTGTCCGTTTAAGGGTGGTTTTGGTCGATTTAAAAAAAAACTGAGGGTGATGGAGCAATTCTGAGCTCAGATTCGGTTTCAGCGGGCCAAAATACTATAGGAAATATATGTGTAGTTCAAGAAACAGACAACTTTTTTTTTTTGTGTGCCTGTGTAATGGTCCATTAATGAAGTTTTGGGGTATGCGTTATGAATCTTTTCATCGAAAAATAAAGTCAACAGCAGAAGCAACTTCCAATCAAGTAAATGTTATAAAAACGATTGCTATCAAACAAGCCTTAAATCTGTGCGAGACTATTCATTCCTTAACATTTGAGGATGGTATTAAGTATGGTCCTTTTAATATGAAAATTATTAATGAAACTTATTTTGATGATGAGCAAAAAAATGAAAATTGCAAATGTTATGAACAGATTGAAATTGATGGTGTTTTATACCACGTGGGATCATTTTTACTAATAAATATGGAAAAAACTGAGTTAGAATTCGGCGAAATTGTTAACATAGTTTGTGTAGATGGCGAAATATATTTCGACTTTCATATTTTTGAAGAAATTTCTTTCGATTATCACGTTCACGCATTCATTGTAAACTCCAATAGTATCGAAAGTAAACTAATAAATTATGCAGATTTAACTTTCAAAAATCTAGTTCATTCTATTGTAAAAAACAATGTTCGTTTTATTGTAACTAAGTATCGTTTACAGTTGAAATAAATAACTTGAACCTAATCAGTATGGGTTTTGTAAAAATAAAAAAATTATTTGCGAATGACTACGAATCATTACTATTAGTTAATACTAAAAAAATATTATGAACATAAAACTCTTTTCAATTTTAAAACTAGTTACTTTTTTAATTAATCATATAAGCATTCTGCGACATTTCTATAGTTATTGTGTCTATAGACGTATAAATCACAAAATTGGTTGATTTGACTGTATAATGAAAAATAAACATTATTATATAAAACAACTAACTTAAGCGTGCATTTTTTACTTTACAGATACATGTATCTAAATATTTAATAATATTTAAAATAATTGATAGATCCTGCTTTTTGAATTTGTTAAATATTAAATCTTCCGCCAATAGAATTGCAAAAATTTAGAAAAATGTACATTTGAGATGAATAATGTGAGAATATTCTTATACTATTATAATTTTAAGCAAAAATTATTACGTTAAATTTTTTTTAAAAAAGCTTAAATAATTAATTGAAATTAATTTTGTAATTATGTAATTTTTAAATTGTATCTTGTTCGCTTTAATCCCAAATTCATGAAGAAAAGTAATAAGAAACTTTCTTTTATATTACAAAAATAAGTTTTATCGTAAATAAAGTAAAGGATATACAATGACCGGCATCCTGATAATGAAAAAACATATATAAAAAAACATAATAAATGTGAAACAACACATGTTAAAATATACCTATTTTCGGGTAAAATAAAATACAGCGCGTAGCAACTGAGAAAATTGCCGTTATATTTAATCAATTTATATTTTATTTTAAATATATACAAATTGCTAGAAAAATAACCTCAAAATATTGCGTTTTAATTAACAAATTTTCCAGAAGTGGGCATATAGTTTGAAAATTACATTTTAGGAAAAATTAATTTAATATATGAAATTCAATAAATGAGGTTTCCGATGATATCATTAAGTTAAGTATTGTTTCATAAATATAGCTTGCAATTAAATAATAATACACTAAATGAAAGGGTGTCATTCACTGTTTTTAGATAAGACATATTTTCAACTTTACATTTAAAAAACTTAATAAAGTTCACACACGTCAGTAGAAATTTGGAATAAAATTTGTTATTTTATTTATTTCAATTCCAAATCTTTTATAAACATTTATAAACACTCACTGTTATTATAAAGCAATTTATAATACTCTACACCTTACTGTGTTCTGTATTTATATTCATTAAATTATATTAATTTCTGCAATTCATTTTTGTTAATACATCATTTGATATTTAATTGATTCTGTAATTCTGTAAAGTATAGTAATTTTATTAATGATGTTTATATTATATTTATATTTGTGTTTTATATATTGATATTGCTTTTCTGCTGTGCGGTAACAGCTGTCTTCGTTTGAGGTACAATATCTGTACCTCAAGTATAAGCAGCATCAGTTCCACTATCTAATACGGTATCTCGCCTAATAGTGGCGCTGCTGATGCGTTAAAGTTAGAGAACTCCTGCTATACAGTACACATGTGGGGATCAGCCTTTGGGCCCCCTTCTCACTCCGCTCCTGGTGTCAGGTGTGGACGAATTCGTCTGCTGGTCAGACATATTTTAGAACTCGCTGAATCGTTGAGTAGGACGGATGTGGTGGTGTGTGTGAGCGGCACGATGGTTCATTATTTGGTGGACAAATAGATTATTGTCAACAATAAATGAGTGAATTTAATTTATTCGGTCTCTCTTCATTTAATTCGTCTCCTGCCTTTCTGAGAGTAAAATATATATACACTACCGTCCGAAATTGTGCGAACTCTGCTTTTTCAACAACTATAAAACTGTTCAAATCTTCAAAAATATTAAAACTAAAATTTTTTCCTCTTTATTTTATTAAAGCTAATAAAATTCTGAAAGAAATGACACCTTGACAAAGAGAATATGTTAATTTTTTAATTAGATATCTATGAAAAACCCAATTTTCAATGTTTTTACTATTTTTTTTATTTCTCTGGCAAAAATTAATATTTTTAAACGTTCTAAGGCTCATTGAAATAGTATTTTGTTATGCAATTCAAATTATATAAAACAATTCATGTACACATTCTTCCCTAGCGTATGCAAACCGTGAAAGTTGGCTCATAAAATGTCAAAAAATTTAAATTTAATTCTACAATAAAATATAATGTTTAAAAATCAAGTAAATATATCATTCTAAACTTCTCTGATTTATGTAAGTAAATTTAAGATTTATACATTTTACTGATCATTTTTTGTCATATAAATATTAATCAAAATTTTTTGACATTTTATGAGCCAACTTTCACGGTTTGCATACGCTAGGGAAGAATGTGTACATGAATTTTTTTATATAATTTGAATTGCATAACAAAATACGATTTCAATGAGCCCAAGAACGTTTAAAAATATTAATTTTTGCCAGAGAAATAAAAAAAATAGTAAAAACATTGAAAATTGGGTTTTTCTTAGATATCTAATTGAAAAATTAACATATTCTCTTTGTCAAGGTGTCATTTCTTTCAGAATTTTATTAGCTTTAATAAAATAAAGAGGAAAAAATTTTAGTTGTAATATTTTTGAAGATTTGAACAGTTTTATAGTTGTTGAAAAAGCAGAGTTCGCACAATTTCGGACGGTAGTGTAGGAATCTGATTTTACCATAAACAGATAACCTATAACTGGTGACCTCGTTCCGAACATCATCTTCGAGACATCAATCCAGAAAGAAGTGAATCCGAAATTTCCACGAACATCGCTACTTCAAGAAATTCCAATTTCAAGAATTATCAGCCACAAAAATATTTATAATCCAAAAACAGAAATAGTCAAAATTTTCTGTGCTCTTGTGACCTCGTGGCGAGCAAGTGTAACCACGAGTATTCTTTTCTCACAAAAAACGTCGCCAATCCGTCCAAAAAAGAACCTGGTCGTGTCAAATCCAGGGGAACTCAACATAAAAATTGCTTTTTCTGAAAATATCGTCTTTTTGCACGTCTAACGCAAAAATCGACGAATAAAGCAATTATACTTAACCACGTGGGACACCGAGGGAGCAACACCGGAGGTGAACTCCGGAGCCCGAGATTTCCAGTCAAGAGGTTTTTTTTTTTCCGAACCAAGCCAAGCTGATTTAAATCACAGGGCATGATTTTTTCATTCATATCAACCTGGACGAGTGCCTATCTGGTTTAATCTACAACGACGCTATCGACGCCATCATGAGGTAACGACGCGCTTTCCAGTAGCTGATTTTTTTTCCCGAGCCTGTCAACACGAAAATTTCCAACATCGGCAGTTTAACAACATAGCAGAATTCTCACCATAATTCAAGGTAAAATCCACATTCTTGTAAAAAAATTTTTAAAGGAAATATGTATTGTAAATTTCTGTAAAATTTTTATATATAATCTTCTTTTAACAACGCGAGTGATTTTTGCACAATTTAAAGACAGCGTGGTAAAGTTTTGATATTTTCATTTTAAAAAATTCTTTCTATTTCAATAAAATACGCAAGTTAATTTTTAACTATAATGAGTGACGTTTCTTTTTAAATTAAAATTCATTTCTCTTTTTTGTCGAATATGAGTGCAATTATTCGTAACCAAATTATTTTTGACTTAACAATGGGTGAGTAGTGAATTCAAAGTGCGCGGCCAGTAATCAGAGAAAAAGAAATTAATATGAAAATAATTAAATAAATAGAAGCTCGGCAAAAATAAAATTTAAACAAATGCATTCGATTGAATAGTAGTCGATTCAAGTGATCAAATTGATTAATTACAATTTTCGGTTTCAATTGGAATTTTCTTGTGCAAATATATTTTTGAATTTTCATGTCTTGGATAAGATTTTAATCCCCAGTCTGTCTATAAACAATGAGAAATTTTATTATGAATAGATAAACACAGAAAATCAGTTAATTGAACGTAAATGTAATCATGATGTTCGATTCACAAATTGATATGTCACGTTTATAAATAATATGCCGATTTATTTACAAAAATAATATGACTTAGCAGGGTGACTTGGAATAATAACTATAATATTGCGTAAATTGAATTGTAAAGTTATTTTGTGCCGGTATCAAAATTAAAATTTTAGAATTCGATGTTATATGGCAGCTACATTCAACTGTCATATCGTGATTATTTCATGAGTAATCCGAGTCATTTTTGATGAATCATAATAATATTCACCAAATATAATTACAATTTCAAATCATCATTATATTTCCTAATTTTTGATTTTTTCTCTTAAAAATAAAAATAAAAAATAGAACAATATTATTTTTTCTTTTATCAAGATTTTGTTCTCGATTATTGGTCGCGTAATTGAAATTGTCAATTATTTTAAAAAATAGTAAATAATAAATCAAGAAAAATAAAATAATAATTATAACAATAATTTTACAAAAGAATATAATGGATATTGTATGTGTGTGGAGAACAAAATAACATTCGAACAAACAGCTGTTCAGCTTTTGGCAGTGCGTTGAAAATAATATATCGATTTTTCTGAGAATTCTCATTTCTCTCTCAGATAAATGACGCATATTTAAAATTAAAATTTGGGATGATCTCTCTCGCGGTCAGACGAATTATCGAGTTAATTTCTATTTCAAATTTAAAATTTACTATAAATCACAGTTTTTAAATAAACAAAATGCACTTTTTGCAATTTAATTACTAAAAATAAATATCAAATAAATTTCTTTTTAATCCTTTTAATTCAATTAAAATTTGTGATGCGCGATAATTCTTTCATGGTTCTTTTTAAAAAATATGCTGACTAGAAGTCAAACAAAAAATTTACAAAAACAATTATCCGACGATCAAACTGCGCCTCCTCTACAAAATCAACAACAAATACCACCAACAATAAATCCTAATATGACGTTAAGAACACCTCCAAGAACAACCTCTCCCGAGGATGGAGCACCCCCTCCTCAAGGTGGAGCACCCCCTCCTATAGGTGAAATACCCCCACCCAACGAGACAAATACTCACACAGGTCCTCCCCAAATATTAACACCTTTGCAAGGAAACCTGAATTCTCAGGGTGGTTCTTCTTCTCAAGTTCAACCTCTTATCAATTTTAATACAAACACAATGCCATTATCAAATCCACAACCCGGTACATCTAAACAAACACAACAACAAAATGCAAATAACACTCAAGAAACAATTAATTTAGATTTAATACGTAGAATGGAAGAACTTGACGAACGAGAGAGAGTTTTAAACAGACGCGACGCGGAAAACACACAACGCCTGGGTCAAATACAAACATCTATGATTTCATCCGAAATAAACAATCTAAATAAAACAAATTATCCCAATAGTCATTATTCGATTAAACTCCCACCATTCAGTACTAGCAATACTGAAATGTGGTTCGCGCAAGCTGAGGCAGTTTTTGAGAGATGTAAGGTTGAAACTGAAGCGGCAAAAGCCCAAGTTGTTATATCACAAGTCGACTCCGAGACACTTTGTTGTGTTAGGCATATAGTCATGGCTTCTCCAAAACCAAACAACGTTTATTCTCAAATAAAAAGTAATTTAATATCACATTATGCTACCTCTAAAGAAGCACGCGTATTGCAATTGGTTCGAGGAGACGTTTTAGTCAGTGGAAAACCATCCAACGATGATTTTTTAAAAGCGATTTTTCTGTCCAAGCTCCCACATCAACACCAACTTGTCCTTGCATCTTGCAATAATTTATCATTAAATAAATTGGCTGAGCGAGCTGATAGGTTGTTGGATATAGATAAATTGGCCGGCACCTCCACTGCTGCTGTTTCAAACGAGCCACTTCAAGATCCCAAAGAGGATAAAATTGAAGTTCTTGTAGCGGAAGTTGCTTCTCTTAAAGCTAAATTGGAGGAATCTAATAATCAAAAATCGAAAGATTCTAAACGTCAAAATCAAGGTAACAATAATAATTATCAAAATTACAATAACAATCGTGGTAGAGGTCGAAGTCGTTCTTATTATCGCGGAAATAATTACAGAGGTCGAAATCAAAATAGAGGATACAGAGGTGGAAATAATTCGCGAGGTTATAATTATTATAATCGTTTTAATAGAAGTCGTTCGCGGGACAGATTCAGATCTTCAAGCCCATATGAACGCGGTTCTCATTGCGATAATCAACAAAGATCCTCGTCGGAATCACGTTGTTCTGGACATTACAGTAACGATTGTTGTACTCATAATAACACCTCGGAAAAGTAAAATGCCGTCTGCGTACCGAGACGAACGTTGTCGGCTATGGTTCCCACCGTCTCCACATTCGAGATAGAAATTCACGACAATTATTCTTGATAGACACAGGGTCGGACGTTTCAATAGTTCCAGTAAAATATCTTCGAGGACGAAAAACATCAGAAATGACATTATATGCGGCAAACAATACTAAGATAAAAACTTATGGAGAAGAACGTTTGAATTTGAATCTAGGTTTAAAGCAAAATTTCTTATGGTCTTTTTGTGTCGCAGATGTCCCTCGTCCTATACTAGGAGCAGATTTTTTATCGAATTTTGGGTTAATGGTCGACCTAAAAAACAAAAGATTAGTGGATCCTAAAAATCAAATTAGTATTCAAGGTGAATTGAGAATTCCCCCACTATTCGGTATTAGTACAATAAGTAGCGACGACCCATATAGCAAAATATTGTCACAATATCCCGAAATCACTCAACTTGACCAAGTATCAAATGTCCCTTCTTGCGATGTCTTTCATAAAATCAAAACTTTCGGTCCTCCTGCGGCGCAAAGAGCCCGCCGTTTACCACCTGACAAATTGAAAATAGCCAAGAAACAGTTTCGTGAAATGGTTCGTCTGGGCATTTGTCGTCCTTCAAAAAGCAGCTGGGCAACACCTATATTAATGAAAAAGAAAAAAGATGGTAGTTGGCGAATATGCGGTGACTTTCGTCGATTAAATGCTCAGACCTACCCCGATAAATATCCGGTTCCTAACCTACAAGATATGTCATCAATTCTCCACAGTAAAAAAATATTTAGTAAAATCGATTTGCACATGGCTTGTCACCAGATTCCAATTGCTCCAGACGACATTGAGAAAACCGCGGTGATAACGCCATTCGGACTTTTTGAATATCTTTCGATGACATTTGGGTTAAGAAACGCCGGACAAACGTTTCAGAGTTATATTAATAAAGCGTTAGATGATCTCGATTTTGTTTTTGTATATATTGACGACATTCTTGTCGCATCGTCTACTAGAGAGGAACACGAACAGCACCTGAAAGAGGTTTTCGAACGTCTTCGAAATTTTAAGTTGCGAATCAATTTGAACAAATGTCAATTCGGTAAAGATAAGGTAGATTTCTTAGGGTACGAAATTAATGAGCATGGCATAAAGCCTACTCAGGAAAAAGTAAATTCGATTAGAAATTATCCAAAACCCCGCACTATCTTAGATTTGAGACGTTTTCTGGGGATGGTCAATTTTTATCGCAAATCATTGCCAAAAGCAGCTCATACCCAGGCTCCTCTCCTTGCTTTTTTACATAACGCTAAAAAGCGTGATAAAAGACTAGTCAAATGGAATCAAGAGGCAGAAGACGCTTTCGAGAAAATAAAAAATGATCTTTGTCAGGCAACTTTGTTGGCTCATCCTGCAGAAAATTCGCAAATTCGGTTGGTTACTGACGCATCGGATATTGGCATTGGGGCTGTCCTTGAGCAACGTTATAAAACGGAATGGCAACCTCTTGCTTTTTTCTCCCGAAAATTGACTCCTGCTCAAGTCAAGTATAGTACCTATGATCGAGAATTGCTCGCAATTCACGAAGCAGTAAAATATTTTTCGCATTATTTAGAGCCCAACAATTGTAAAATCTTGACAGATCACAAACCTCTCATATACATGTTCAAACAAAAGAATGACAAGATTAACGACAGACAGCGCAGACAAATTTCTTTCATTTCTCAATTCACGACATGGATTGAACACATTTCAGGTGAAAATAATGTCGTTGCTGACTGTTTGTCGCGTATCGAAACTATAATTACCCCCACTTCTTTTAACATTGAAGATCTCGCTCGAGCTCAGGCACAAGACGATGAACTTTTGAATTTCTCTTCTTCTAGAAATACAGGTCTAAAACTCAAAAAAATAAATTTCGGTCCAGAAAAAGTTCCTATAATATGCGACACTTATGATGACATTTTTCGACCTTTTATCCCTTCGTCATTGCGAAAATCCGTTTTCGACATGTATCATAATCCATCTCATCCTGGTATCAAGGCAACCCACAAATTAATTCAAAAGAAATTTGTGTGGCCGTTTATGCACAAGGAAATAGCCAAATGGGCGAGAGCTTGTGTCGAATGTCAGGCCTCGAAGGTAAATCGTCATGTTCATTTAAAGCCAGCTCATTTTGTCGCTCCTCAATCTAGATTTCAGCACATTCACGTTGACATCGTCGGGCCCCTTCCTCAAAGCGAGGGTTTTTCTTACCTGTTAACTATTATTGACCGCTTTTTCAGATGGCCTGAGGCGATTCCTTTGCAAAATATAAGTGCTGAAACTGTTTGTAGGGCTTTTTACGACAATTGGATTTCTCGTTTCGGTGTACCTGATATAGTAACTACTGACCAAGGGACGCAATTCGAAGCTCGAATGATGCGAGCGTTGCTGAATCTTCTCGGTTGCAAAAGAATACGGACCACCGCTTATCATCCTGCATCCAACGGCATGGTTGAGCGGTGGCACCGATCCTTAAAAGCAGCAATTATGTGCCACGCAGATCCTATGTGGACGAGAACTTTATCAACGGTATTATTAGGTCTCAGGACAAATATCATGAAATGTGGACACTCCGCAGCCGAATATGTTTATGGTTCTTCACTCCAGATCCCTGGCGAATTTTTTCTTCCATCAAATGAACCTGAAAATCGAGAAAAATTCCTAACTGAATACAAACAACACATTGAGAAAATCAGACCGGTTCCTGTCGTGCACAACGACAAACGCAAAGTTTTCGTTCATCGTGAACTGAGTGATTGCTCTCATGTTTTTCTCCGCGTAGGTAATAAACGATCTTTACAAAGGCCTTACAATGGCCCTTATAAAGTAATTAGAAGAATTGACGATAGGGTTTTTGAAATAGAAGTAAATGGTTCCCATAAAAGAGTTTCAATTGAAAACTTAAAGCCAGCCTATTTCATATTAGATCAGGAACCAATAAGCGAAAAAAACAGTAGCATTTTACCAGATGTCATAAACAAAAAAACAGAAGTAAAATCAGCTAAAAATGTCACGCGCGAATCAATAAAAATGGATAATGCAAACAAAGTAATTAATGAACAGAACGTGGAGGACGCTTCACTGACTGACAAAAATGACAAACAAATTACTATACAAAAATCACCAGAAAAATCGGTCAACCTAAATAAGGAAACGATTTTGTGTGAAAATGCAATCCCAAAACCGCGCAAACACATTCCATCAATACTACGCAAGAATCCTGTTAACAAAAATTTGAATTTAGGAAATGGACAAAAATCGGAACAAAACACTTTACCCATTGTTTCAAAGGAACCCGTTGTAAATAATCCTATCAAGCGTGAAAAATTCATTCCTGCAATCTTGAAAAGAAGAAAAGTAACTTTTAATATAAATACTTCTAAAAAATGTAATTATTAAAAAAACGATATCGTTAAAGCTCGATTTCCCGTTGGTCCGCGAGATTGATCACCTCGCGAACTTTTTAGACGATTTCAATATCAATTGAGAGAAATGGGAGATTTAAAAAAAAATAAAAATAAATATTTTTAAAAAAAATGAATGAATTGAAATGAATTAAAATAAATGTACAGTGCTGTAGTAAACTTCGCATTGCCAATGCTATGTATACATGGATGATTTTTTGCGAAAATAAATTTAAGAAAAATTGTAAATACTTCGAAATTTAAAAAAAAAAATAAAAATTAATGAGTACTCAT
This sequence comes from Leptopilina boulardi, assembly GCF_019393585.1. Taxonomy (NCBI): domain Eukaryota; kingdom Metazoa; phylum Arthropoda; class Insecta; order Hymenoptera; family Figitidae; genus Leptopilina; species Leptopilina boulardi. The sequence continues at coordinate 100,021 of NW_026137782.1, read as the reverse complement.
AAAAAAAATAATAAATTCAAGAAATTTTTATATTTAAAAAAAACAAACATCGAATATTACAAACAAAAAAAAATTGTACAATTAATTAACTATTATGACAAATTCAAAATTTTTGATACTTTCTCTTTTTAAAAAATATAATTAATGAGTAACCGATAAAATATCTCGACGTTGTTGAAATGAAAATTTTTTTTTTCTCTTTTCAATATATTAATGTATTTTCACCAAATAATGATTCCGCACAGTGTGAATGAATTTAAAATTTATTTTATTTAAACAAAGTTTTATTGTACTACATCCTCTTACATTATTAAAGTTTTATTATTTTATTTTGTTAATTGTTATATCGTTAACACTAGGGGGGGAGTGTGTGGGGATCAGCCTTTGGGCCCCCTTCTCACTCCGCTCCTGGTGTCAGGTGTGGACGAATTCGTCTGCTGGTCAGACATATTTTAGAACTCGCTGAATCGTTGAGTAGGACGGATGTGGTGGTGTGTGTGAGCGGCACGATGGTTCATTATTTGGTGGACAAATAGATTATTGTCAACAATAAATGAGTGAATTTAATTTATTCGGTCTCTCTTCATTTAATTCGTTTCCTGCCCTTCTGAGAGTAAAATATATATAGGAATCTGATTTTACCATAAACAGATAACCTATACACAATTCAGGTTTTGCGCCAAACTTCTCTCAGTGTACCTTTTTAATTATCTGGTAAACTTTCTACAGGGAGTTTTCTTCCGAAAGAAATAATTTAGGGTAAATGTCCCGATTACCGATGCTCGAGCGGCAAAATTAAACAATTAATAGAATAATTGTTGAATAATTCTAAAAATTAAATTCTTAGATATAATTTTATCAAGTTTTGAAAAAAATAATTAATTGGATTTTTCGAAGAATCTATACAAAATTTTATTAAAAATAAATAAATATTTACGTATAATATATATTTTTAATAAAAGGGTTCCTTATTTTAAAGACTCTTATGTAATGAAATAAATAAATAAAAATAATTTAAATCCTGTGAAGAATTTTATTATTTAAAAAAATAATTGAATTCTTCCAACTAAAAAAAAATTATTATTTGCGAAAATAATTTTCTTCTTATACAAAGAATTTTATTAAAAATTTGAAAGTAATACGATTTTTCTGAAGCATTTTTCTTTAAAATTTTTGTAAATTAATAATTTTTTTCCAGGAATTTAATTATAGTGAAATTGAAAATAATTAAATTCTTGTAAAAAATTTCTTCATTTATAATAATAATTAAATTCTATCAAGAAATTAATTAAATATTGTGTTGAGAATAATTTAATTTTTATAAACAAATTACTTCCGAAATTTTTTTTTTAAATTGAATTTTAAGTAATTGAATTTTTGTTAAAATTTTATTATTTATAAGAATAATTAAATTTTTCATAGAAATTTTACTCAACTTTATACAGGGTGATTTTTATGTTCCGGACCCCCAAAATATCTTGAAAGGAAATAGTTTTTGAGAAAAATGTTGTATACAAAAGTTGTCAGGTTGAAAAAAATCTATTAAATTGTATAATTAAAAAACGGGCCCAGGGCCTTATGTGGGCCCTACAGACAAAAAAGTAAATTTTTTAAATGGAACCAAGTATTTTCAAACTCAGATTCTTGTAGCCAGTGATTTCCTCTTTTCAGACATGTGGTAACTTGTGGGCCCAAAGTTAAATTTGGGCCCAAAATTCGATTTTTTGTGGTTTTAAAGGTGATTTTAGTGTAACTTAGTTCCAAGGGGTTTTCGGGGTCCCTGATTACGAATATGAAGTCAGTTTTTAAAAATTTTCAATAACGGACCCAAAATGACAAATTAAAAATGAAAAAAATTAAGGAAAATTATGAAACTTCTTATTTTAGACTTATTTAGCCTTCTAATTGTTAATTCAATGTTACTTTTATTGCTGTTAATTTAGTATCATAAAACTTGAGGTAAAATAATTAATAGATTTTTTCAAATTTTAATATTTAGGGGCTTATAAGGCCCAAAATTAGATTTTCTTTGGTTTTAAAAGTGATTTTAGTGTGACTTAGTTTCGAAGGGCTTTTCGTGGTCCCTGATTACGAATCTGAAATCAGTTTTTAACAATTTTCAATAGCGGACCCAAAATGTCTAATTAAAAATGAAAAAAATTAAGGGAAATTATGAAACTTCTTATTTTAGACTTATTTAGCCTTTCTAATTGTTAATTCAATGTTACTTTTATTGCTTTTAAATTAGTATCATAAACCTTGGGGTAAAAAATTAGATTTTTACAAATTTTAAATTTAGGGGCTTATAAGGCCCAAAAATCGATTTTTTTGGTTTTAAAGGGGATTTTAGTGTGAATTAGTTCCAAGGGGTTTTTGGGTTCCCTGATTAAGTTTTAAATTCATTTTAGTATAACTTAGTTCCGATGGGTTTTCGGGCTTCTTGATTACGAATCTAAAATCAGTTTTTAAAAATTCGAAATAGCAGACCCAAAATGACTGATTAAAAATAAAAAAAATTAAGGATAATTATGAAATTTATTATTTTAGACCTATTTAGCATTTTACTTGTTAACTTAATGTTACTTTTACACAGCTCTAAATTTACTATCCTTTGGGGGCAAAAAGGAAGATTGGTTTATTTTTCAAATTTAAATTTTGGGGGCTTATGGGTTCCAAAAGTGGATCTTCTGTGGTTTTAAGAGTTATTTTAGTTTCAGGGAACATTCTAATCTAATTTTTGGCCTTATAAGCACCTAAATTTAAAATTTGTAAAAATCTAATTTTTTACCACAAGGTTTATGTTAATTCTACACAATCAAGCCTAATAATTTTAAATGTTTTAATTGTGTGGCTTCTAGGATTAAATAAAGTCTGTAACAATTTAATCACTATTCATATTTATTTATTTTCAAGATTGTTATTCTTACTATTATAATTTATTAAAAAGAACATTCACATTATTTATAAACAATCACTCCACATGATTTATTTAATTTAATATAATTCAAAAAAATGTATCGTCTATTACAGTAGTTATTATTCGCCCTCGTGTTGAGTACTGACGATCCTCGTTCTTTTTCTATCTAAAATTTCTTACTTAAAATATTCGCGTTTCATCGCACGTCAACGACAATTTCCGATTGTCATTTTAGTCATTCTTAACATTCTGCCCCCCTTGGACGGGCACGTTCAATAATTATCATTTATCGGAAGTGGCGAAACTAATTTCACTCCACGAGTATATTCCGTTCTGAGTTTTAATCTTCACTACTCGAATAACTCCATCATCTCCAGGACACACCTGAATAATTCTTCCCAAACTCCACCGTAAAGGAGGTAAATTATCATCTCTTAAAATCACTATAGTTCCTTCTTTTATAATATTAGGAGAACCTGTGTGCCACTTTGATCTCACGTTGATCTCATTTAGATACTCGCGAGTCCATCGTTTCCACAGATCATTTTTTAGTTTTTGAATGTGTTGCCAATTACTTAGTCTATTTGATGGAGTTTGTGAAAAATCTAATGATGGAATCGTCATCAATGATGATCCGACCAAAAAATGACCTGGAGTCAAAACACGCATATCATTCGGGTCATTTGACATTGGTGTGAGCGGTCTTGAATTTAATATTGATTCTACTTCACACATGTATGTATACAATTCCTCGTAAGTGAAAAGAGTTTCCCCGACAGTCCTTTTCAGATGAGTCTTGAGCGACTTCACAGCTGCTTCCCATACTCCACCAAAATGTGGAGTACGTGGTGGTGAAAAATACCATTCAATGCCTTGATTTGCTAAATTGTTTTTTATTGTTTCATTATTTTCTTTTTTATTGAGCATGCTGTAAATGTCGCTCAACTCATTTTTCGCTCCTACAAAATTGAGTCCATTATCAGAATACATTCTTTTAGATTTACCTCTCCTAGCAAAAAATCTTCGCAAACATCCCAAAAACATTTCCGTTGACATATCACCCACTAATTCAACATGCACCGCTTTCGTACTCATACATATGAAAATTGCCGCGTACACTTTAATTTTTCCTCGATTTCTTAATCTTTTTTCTTTCACATAAAAAGGTCCGCAATAATCTATACCGCAATTCTCAAAAGGTCTTGACGGTGTAACTCGTACTTTTGGAAGGTTGCCCATAATGTATGATACTTCTTTAGGTTGATTTTTAAAACATTTTATGCATCTGTTTACAATTTTACGCACCGATAATCTCCCATCAATGGGCCAAAATTTTTCCCTAATTGCATATAGAGTGCCATTAACGCCTGCGTGCATATATTCTTCGTGAGTAGATCTTATTATGAGGGTAGTGATAGGATGTTTACTAGGGAGAAGGATGGGATGCTGCTGATCAAATGGCAATAACGCTTTTTTTATTCTTCCTCCAACTCTTATTAATTTTTCGTCAATAATTGGACTCAATCTCAATAATCGTGATCTTCTAGGTAAGTTATTGCCTCCATTCAACTCATGTATTTCATCTGCAAATTCCTCCTCCTGAACAAGCAAACAAATCTTATTAGTTGCAGCTCTCAACTCAGCCGAAGTCAATTCTTCCGAATCCTGCGATCTCTTTGCCACTTTATTCACGAATCTCAAACAATATGCCATCACACGAGTCAATTTTTTCCAAGATGAAAATCGACTCCATAATTGTTTCCAAGATGACTTCGGCTTTGCAATTAAAACTTTTGTTTTTCTTGATTCTGACTGATCTGGTTCTGGAATCATGTTATTTGGCCAGTGATCATCAGACATTTTTAACCATTCTGGACCACTTTTCCATAATTTATTATTTAAAAAATCCTCCGGCATTTGACCTCTGGAAACTGCATCAGCCGGGTTATCTCCTGAAGATACGTGTCTCCACATCTCAGCACTAGATGATTCATGGATCTCAGCCACTCTATTTGCTATAAAGATGTTAAACAAGTGAGGTGAAGATTTGATCCAACTCAATGCAATGGTTGAGTCTGACCAAAGCATGACTCTATCTACTCGGCAACGCAATGATTCTGTCACAATCTTTAAAAGTCTAACTAAAAGTACTGCTGCACAAAGCTCCAACCTAGGAATGGTTACTGTTTTTATTGGAGCCACTCGTGACCTTGCACACAAAAGAGTTGTTCGATGTTCCCCACCTTTGGATGATCTAGCATATATACATGCACCAAACGCCCTCTCACTTGCATCTGCAAAACCATGAAGCTGAAACTCATCAGATCCTTGATCTCTTATTGATCTTCCTATGCTCCATTTGTTGATCGCGCACAATTGACGCTGATATTCTTCATAATCTTCTAAGATGTCAGATGGCACTGGATCATCCCATGATGATCCAGTTTTCCACAACTCTTGCATTTTGATTTTAGCATAGGTGATTACAGGAGCAACTAATCCCAGCGGGTCATACAGCTTGGCTATTTCGGAAAGCATGATTCTTTTGGATGTTACTGGTTCTTTTCGTCCGAGTGCAACTTCAAAACACAGATTGTCTTGTTTTATATCCCACATTACTCCCAAGGTCTTTGAGTTTTTTTCCAAATCTAACTTCAATCGTGAATCTACTTTATCATCTGTGTTCCCGGTGACTTCTTGTTTATTTGACCTCCATTTACATAAATGAAGTCCCCCTCTTTCGGTCAACTGTTGTAGGTCATGTTTTAGTTCTTGAGCTTCTTCAATTGATTCAGCACCAGTTACCAGATCATCTACATAGAAATCATTTTCAAGAACTTCAGCTGCCTTTGGATGATGTGAACCTTCATCTTTGGCCAATTCCTTCAAGCATCGAATCGCTAAGAAAGGAGCTGCAGAAGTTCCGTATGTGACTGTTTTTAATTGAAATGTTTTAACAGGCTCATCCGAATTTTTCCTCCACAGAATCTTTTGAAATTTTCTATCGTCAGGGTGTATCCAAAATTGACGGTACATTTTCTCGATGTCCGCAATCAGTGCTACAGGATATTGTCGGAATCTAATCAATATGGTGATCAATCCACTTTGGATCGTAGGGCCCACCAATAGAGTTTCGTTGAGAGAGATTCCAGTATTCGTCTTCGCTGACCCGTCGAATACAACCCTTAGTTTTGTGGTGAGACTGGTCTCTCTGATCACGGCTTGGTGTGGAAGGTAGTAACCCTCATTTGGTCCACTACTTGATTGCTCCATATGCTCAAGATCTTCGTACTCCTGCATGAACTGATTATAAGAAAGCCTCAGTTTTTCATTTTTTAACAGCCTCCTTTCCAATATGAAGAATCTTCGCATAGCTGTTTCATATGACTTCCCTAATTCCTCCTTCCGATGATTGAATGGTAAACGCACAATGTATTTACCTTCAATGTCACGACTTTTATTCTCTACAAAGTGTTTCTCGCATCTAGCTTCTTCATTTGATAAATGAACCATTTTGACATCTTCTTCCATTTTCCAAAATTTCTCCAACTGCATTGATAATGAATCCCGAATCAAGTTACACGTTAATCTTGTCTGTTTTTGATTATTATTGTATATTGTTCCAGTCACGACCCACCCTAATTGAGTATTTTGAAGAGAAGTGTGTGGTATCGCGAGAGAAATTTTATTATTACACAACAATTCATAAAATATTTCTGCTCCTAATAATATATCTATAGCAGCTGGTATGTCAAAATGAGGGTCAGCTAACTTGATATGAGAAGGTATTTTAAACAAATGTTTATTTATAGGAATAGATGGAATATTACTTGTAATTTTTGGAAGGATTAAAAAAGAAAGTTTTGTCGCGAAATTAGAAGTTTTAGATTCAATAACAGTCTCTACCCATTCAGCACTATTTATTTCATTGCTATTGAGAACTTCAATTGAAGATTGTAATCGCTTCTTTCTAAGATTTAATTTGTTAGCCAAAGACTCAGTCATTATGTTCGGTTGAGAACCACTGTCCAATAAAACTCTACAATTATATTTTTTACCATAAACATCTAATACAACTGCCACTGCTGTTGAGAGAAGAACCATAGAAGAGTCGATAACATGACAATTTTTTAATACATTTTCCTGTGATGCATTCTTATCCCCTACATTCAAACTACTCGCATTCGATTCATTTTCTGATTCCTTGTGTAATAAAGTATGATGACGTCTATTACACACAGAACATTTTCTTGACTTACAATTACTTATTAGATGATTTTTATTTAAACAATTATAACACAAGCCTTTTTTCTTTGCTGTTTGAATTCTGTCACCAGTAGTCATTTCTTGAAATGTAGGACATTTTTGAATAAAATGATTTCCATTACATAAACTACAATTATAATTATTTTGTGTGTTTAATAAAGACTTACTCGTACTTTTCTTTTCATAATTTCCCTGTAATTTATTATTTGATTTTGACATATGTTTATGTTCACTGGTGACAGGATTCATTGATTCTAACACTTGACATTTTTCCTGAATGAAATTAGTCATCTCATTAAACGTAGGCATTGTGTTCCCCTTAACTGACCGTTCCCACTCTCTTCTGGTATCTTTGTCTAGTTTTGAAGCGATAAGATATATCAGCGGGGTATCCCACTTTTCCACCGGCTGACCCAAGACTGTTAACGCGCGAGTGTGTCTCAAAATTGAATCAAGCATATTACGAAGACACGATGGCGATTCCTTATTCGGACTTGTTAAATCAAACAGAGCTGTCATATGGCTCTGGATTATAATTCTTTTATTATTAAATCGATCTTCTAATAATTTCCACGCTTCATCATAACTCGACTCTGATATTGCAATATTTTCAACAACGCGAGCGGCACCATCCCTCAAATAAGATTTCAAATACCGAAACTTTTGTACCTTCGGTATAGTTGAATCGTCATGAATAATAGCCACAAACGTGTCGCGAAAACCCAACCACTCTTCATATCCCCCAGAGAAAGTGGGAAGGTCTAGCTTAGGAAGTGGAAAATGCGTGCGCACTGTACTTAATTCATTAGAATTTCTCGATGATATTATATCTCTCAAACCTGCAATCTCGGCATCTCGACGAGAACTCAACTCAGCTTCTAACAACGCTATACGATTTCGTTGTCGATCTATTTCGTTATTCTCCAATAATATATCGCGATTTTGGAAATTGCGATCTTTCAAAATTTGCTTTGCTAACGCTACATATTTAAAATAATTTTCATCAAATTCCGCTCTATCTTGTTCACGATTTATTCCCGGAGCCAATATTTCTAATGTTAGTTGAGCTCTGTCAAATTCCTTTTCCACTTCCTCGATTTTACTTAAGCGAACTTGAATTTCCTCGACACTAATTTCAATATTTGTTTGACATTTTTCTATAAAAGTTTTAAATTTTGTTAATTTACTTTTACAATTAGTTCTATTTTGTCGAGCAACTTCAAGTTCACGTGTTTCTGCCATTGTTATTAAACTAATAATATTTTCAAATAAACCTAATTAAGAATCGAACAATAGTTAGATACAATAATAACGCAAAACAATAGGCTCACGTATTGATGAGATACCATGAAGACAATTGATCAGCATAGAAGGCGACTATATTCCACTCAAATCGACGATTTATTTTCCAAGCGTTCCAGAGTTTTCTTCAAATATTTCAAATCCTCAATATAAATGAGACCTCAGCAATTTGAGAATGCAACCACCAATTCCAGATAGATCTGCCCGATTATGGCCCTCACGTAATTTGGTTACACTCTAATTCGATCACAATATAAATTTCTATTCACAGTTAATTTCAGTTTTCTTTTATAAAACCGAACCAAAGTTTGAGCACTCGACACTTTTTCACTACACAGTTTATGCGAATAATCCGGCTCGAAGGACCAAAATGTTAATTCTACACAATCAAGCCTAATAATTTTTAATGTTTTAATTGTGTGGCTTCTAGGATTAAATAAAGTCTGTAACAATTTAATCACTATTCATATTTATTTATTTTCAAGATTGTTATTCTTACTATTATAATTTATTAAAAAGAACATTCACATTATTTATAAACAATCACTCCACATGATTTATTTAATTTAATATAATTCAAAAAAATGTATCGTCTATTACAGTAGTTATTATTCGCCCTCGTGTTGAGTACTGACGATCCTCGTTCTTTTTCTATCTAAAATTTCTTACTTAAAATATTCGCGTTTCATCGCACGTCAACGACAATTTCCGATTGTCATTTTAGTCATTCTTAACAGTTTATGATACTAAATTAAAAGCAATAAAAGTAACATTGAATTAACAATTAGAAGGCTAAATAAGTTGAAAATAAGAAGTTTCATAATATCCTTTAATTTTTTAAATTTTTAATCAGTATTTTTGGGTCCGCTTTTTTGAATTTTAAAAAACTGATTTCAGATTCGTAATCATGGACCACGAAAACCCCTTGGAACTAATTCACACTAAAATCCCCTTTAAAACCAAAAAAATCGATTTTTGGGCCTTATAAGCCCCTAAATTTAAAATTTGTAAAAATCTAATTTTTTACCCCAAGGTTTATGATACTAATTTAAAAGCAATAAAAGTAACATTGAATTAACAATTAGAAAGGCTAAATAAGTCTAAAATAAGAAGTTTCATAATTTCCCTTAATTTTTTTCATTTTTAATTAGACATTTTGGGTCCGCTATTGAAAATTGTTAAAAACTGATTTCAGATTCGTAATCAGGGACCACGAAAAGCCCTTCGAAACTAAGTCACACTAAAATCACTTTTAAAACCAAAGAAAATCTAATTTTGGGCCTTATAAGCCCCTAAATATTAAAATTTGAAAAAATCTATTAATTATTTTACCTCAAGTTTTATGATACTAAATTAACAGCAATAAAAGTAACATTGAATTAACAATTAGAAGGCTAAATAAGTCTAAAATAAGAAGTTTCATAATTTTCCTTAATTTTTTTCATTTTTAATTTGTCATTTTGGGTCCGTTATTGAAAATTTTTAAAAACTGACTTCATATTCGTAATCAGGGACCCCGAAAACCCCTTGGTACTAAGTTACACTAAAATCACCTTTAAAACCACAAAAAATCGAATTTTGGGCCCACAAGTTACCACATGTCTGAAAAGAGGAAATCACTGGCTACAAGAATCTGAGTTTGAAAATACTTGGTTCCATTTAAAAAATTTACTTTTTTGTCTGTAGGGCCCACATAAGGCCCTGGGCCCGTTTTTTAATTATTCAATTTAATAGATTTTTTTCAACCTGACAACTTTTGTATACAACATTTTTCTCAAAAACTATTTCCTTTCAAGATATTTTGGGGGTCCGGAACATAAAAATCACCCTGTATACTGATTAATAATTATTACAATAATAATAATGGCACACAAAAAAAATTGATGTTCTTAACTTTCGAACAAATCATACCTACTTTATGTTTACGGGGTTGCTGAAACCGAATCTGATGTCCGTTTAACCCCATCACGTCAGGGTTTTCACAGAAAATTATAAGGTATTAAAATAAGCTGCAACGCTTATTATTTTAATCCAATTTTGCTTATTTTAATACCAAAGTGGATTAAAATAAGCAAAATTAAATTAAATAATAAGCATTGTAGCTTATTTTAATGCCTTTTAGTTTTCTATGTTAATATAACCTCAAAAAAACGCAAAATTTTATCCTAAAATTTCGAACTCACGAAAAATCTTTATCTTTTTGTCTCAATATGACTACTTTATGTTTTTGGGGTTGTGGATGCTAATCGGATGTTTATTTAACCTCATCACGTCAGAGTTTTAAAATAACCTTAAAAAACCCAAAATTGTTACCCAAATTTTCGGATTTATGAAAAATTCTTATCTTTTTGATTAACTATGACTACTTTATGTTTTTGGGATTGCAGAATTCCAATCTGAACTCTATTTAACCCGATCATGTCAGAATTTTAATATAACCTAAAAAAAAGATATTGCACCCAAAAATTTTGAAATCATGAAAAATTCTCAACTTTATGTTTCACTACGACAGCATTATATTTTTTGAATGCGGATCTGATGTCTGTTTAACCTATAACCTCAGAGTTTTAACACAATGTTTAGAAAACCAAAATTTGACCCAAAAAATTTTAAATCTGGAAAAATTATTATCTCTAAGACTTACAATGACTACTTGAGCACTTGGATATAATAACTCGCGCTACGCTCGACCCTGCTGAAAAAATCCTTGAGGATTCGATGAGGAAATTTGTACGGATTTCCGCACGGAAATCCTAGTTTAATTATGAAACAGGATTTCTACGCGGATTTTTGCGCGGAAAACTACATGGGTAGATTTTAAGTGACAAAGATGGATTAGATATAAATTAAAAATTGAAGGCTGGACTCAAAAATTTGAAATGTAACTACTAGTTCAACAAACTGACAATTATTAAAGAGTTGAAAATAGACAATGGAAAATTTTCATGAAATACTCACATGAATTGAAAGGAATGCTTGTAAAGCAATAAATTCAGCAAATAAATCCTTAACGATCTCTAAACTGAAAGCAGTTAGATTAGAAATAAGTCAGTATAATAAGCAAAAAAACTTTGAGGATTTCTGTGCATACAAATCAACTTTCGATTCACTCCAATCAGCAAACAAATTCTCGAGGATTTCAACGCAGAGAAATCAAATTTAGTTTCCGTCTAGTAAGTACACAAATCCTTGAGGATTTCTACGCAAAAAAATCAAATTTCGGTGCAGTCCATTTAGCAAATAAATTCTCGAATATTTCTCTACAGAATAGTTAAATTCAATTTCAGCCTAAAGAAATCTTCGAGAATTTTTAAGCACAAAAATCAAATTGCGTTTCACTCTAATTAGCAAATAAATCCTCGAGGATTTCTGTGCAGAAAAATCAATTTTATTTCACTATAATTAGCAAACAAATCCTCGAAAATATCTGTGCAAAAAAATCTACTTGCGTTTCACTAAAATTAAGAAAAAGAATCCTGGAAGAATTCTGTTCAGAAAAATCAAGTTCGTTTCACTCTAATTAGCAAACAAATTCTCGAGGATTTCTGTGCAAATAATCAACTTCGTTGCAATTTAATTACCAAACAAATCCTCGACGATTTCTACGCAGAAAAATCAACTTCGTTTCCCTCTAATTAGCAAACAAATCCTCGAGGATTTCTGCGCAGAAAAATCAATTTTATTTCACTATAATTAGCAAACAAATCCTCGAAAATATCTGTGCAAAAAATCTACTTGCGTTTCACTAAAATTAAGAAAAAGAATCCTGGAAAAATTTTTTGCAGAAAAATCAACTTCGTTTCACTCTAATTAGCAAACAAATTTTCGAGGATTTCTGTGCAAATAATCAACTTCGTTGCAATTTAATTACCAAACAAATCCTCGACGATTTCTACGCAGAAAAATCAACTTCGTTTCCCTCTAATTAGCAAACAAATTCTCGAGGATTTCTGTGCAAAAAATCAACTAGCATTTTTCAAAAAATAGCAAACAAATCCTCGAAAATATCTGTGCAAAAAATCTATTTGCACTTCACTAAAATTAAGAAAACGAATCCTCGACGATTTCTACGCAGAAAAATCAACTTTGTTTCCCTCTAATAAGCAAACAAATCCTCGAGAATTTCTAAGCAAATAATCAACTTCGTTGCAATTTAATTACCAAACAAATCCTCGATGATTTCTACGCAGAAAAATCAACTTCGTTTCCCTCTAATTAGCAAACAAATCCTCGAGGATTTCTGTGCAGAAGAATCAATTTTATTTCACTATAATTAGCAAACAAATCCTCGAGGATTTTGATGCTAAAAAATCTACTTGCGTTTCACTAAAATTAAAAAACAAATTCTTGAAGAATTCTGTGCAGAAAAATCAACTTCATTTCACTATAATTAGCAAACAAATCATCGAGGATTTCTGGGCAAAAAAATCTACTTCGTTTTACTCTAATTAGCAAACAAATTCTTGAGTATTTCTTTGCAAAAAAATCAACTTGATTTTTACTCTCATTAGCAATCAAATTCTAGAGGATTTCTGTGCATTAAAATAAGATTTAGTTCCAGCCTAAACAAATTCTTGAGGATTTCTGCGTAGAAAAATCAACTTGCGTTTCAGTAAAATTATCAAAAAAAATTGTAAAAAAAATTTTTTTTACACGAGTTACTAAGATTTGAACCGACATACCTAAAATTATCGGTTGGAAAGACCATCAGATGAATTTTATTACTATTAAGTATTTTTAAATTTTTAGAAATTTAAAAATTGAATTATTTATCTTATTATTTTACGATCAACCGAAAGTTATTATCTCTTCGGAGTGTTTTTCTATGTTGCCTTAAATTTAGTGTACAAAAATTTATTTTAATTTAATTTTTATTGATAAATTAAAATGCTGTAGCGTTTCTGATTGTGGATTCGTAATTTACGTGAAAAAATAATCCATTAAAATCATGTACCGTTTAAATTTTTATGTTATTAATGTTAATAAAAATATATACAAATGTATTATTGGACAAAATTTTCCTGTTGGTAATTTTATGTATGTGCTTTTAACAGAGTGATGAAAATATAACTTTCAATTTGTCCAATGAAACTTTATATTTTTTGTTATTTACATGATTTGCTAATAAAAATTTTTTTAATTACAAAAATAATATACTAATTACTACTTTAAAGTCATGCGTAGTTGCTAAGAAAATGAGTTGCAACCTCTGATTGTGTTGGTAATCAAAGTAAAGAAACCATATATTTACATTCTTATAATCTTTACATATTTTATTATTTTATGATTTGCTAATAGAAATACGTTTAATGTAACGTAGAATATGTATTGACATCGGTATGTTTTATAAATCGTAACAACAGTTTTCTACCACAATAAAACTACATCGAATTTTTAAAAAACGATTCCTAGAACTCTTAAAGAAAAAATATTTTTTATAATATTTTAACAGCATAAAATATAGCATTTAAAATTGATAAAACTTTCTTATATAATTTATTAAATTCAAATTAATTTTAAACAACAGTTCTTTTTAATGTTGTTTTATATTAATAATTAACATTTATTAGAATAGTAAAATAAAAAATTTCGCCTAAGTTGCTTTATTTAAATTAATGCATATTTTACCAACTTTTAGTAGTAATATAAATTTGGAACGGGACATAGAAATTTGTTTTTTTTTACTTTAAAAAAGACACAAATGTTTTGTAAGTCATTTGTGTCCGTAGACATAAGTGTGTTATTTACAGCAATTACTTTCTGAAGAAATGGATATTGACTATTGAGAAAATTTTCTGTACGAATAACTTTATATACTACATACTCAATTTCGAGACTTTCGTCAACAATAAAATTTTGAATTTTAATAAAGTTACCACTTTTTAATTGAGCAAAACTGTTATTTGTTCGTACGTTTGCTTTTTGTGGCACTGAGAAAACGCATTTTTCTTTAACCATTCTTTTATATGAAATAGCATTTTTGCTCAATGACAGTCGTATAATCCATTCTTCTTCCACTGGACGAGCAACACCGAAATATCGAGCGACAAATATTTTGCACGAATGTTTCGTCAACTTTCCTTCCAAAGATGAGTAATAACTTTTTACTTTATTAGTACACACAGGAAGAATATTTCTACTCAGAATCCTATCGGAATGCTCATTGGAAATACTTCGGCATATTTGGTTTGATGCTCCTTTTGCAGCATTAATAGATTTAACTAACTTTCCATTGCCTGTTTCGAAAACATAACAATTGTGAGCCCATGATGGACCCCAGTTTAAAAGAGCTTCAATCCAATGCAACAGTTGGTGAACGTTGTATGTTAAACTTCTTTTTGTGTAATATTTTTCCGCAAATATCAAGAATTTTTTAGTTAATGACTCCATACGAAGCAACTGATCTCTAGTAATACTAGGTAACAATCCTATGTAGAAAGTTTCTACAAATAATGCCCAATGTTCAACTATTTCTTTTTCAAAATATAACTGCATGATTGGTAAACTGTAAAACAAAACATAATTTTCCCACTCTTTTGCTTTCCATTTTCCTCTATCAGAAATAGAACGTGTTAAACGCATAGCTTGGTGTGGTACTGAAATATTACTTAATATTTTGTCAATTTCCTTTAAATCTGACGAAGTTAAAGTTCTTTTTAAAGGTGATTTTTTGTTTAACAAATATTCAGTAAACTGTGTTGCTATCCCCAAAGCTGAAAAGTGCATATCATCTGGTACCATGGAGCAAATAATATCAAATTTCTTTAGGCTAGTTAACGGAGATTCATGTACCACTCCGTACGTACAATTATCTTTTTTTTCCATAACACCAACATCAGGCTGAATAGTTGCAGTTTCTTCTTCTATATTGGTAACGCTTCTTTCCAAAATATTATTTTCAGTAGGAGAATACTCAGTATAAATCTCATTAGCAGAAAACTCATTAGGGTTACGCTTATCTCTGAGAAGATTTAAACATTTTTCAAAACTCTCTTTTGTTCGATTTTTAGGTAAAGGATGCAAAAGTGGATACTTTACAGAACCACCGGTATTAGCAGCATTTGGAACCCATTCACCTTTTTGCGTACACCAACTACATCCGTAAGAACTGTTGTACTGAACAATGCCTTGTACAGGAGCACGAGCAACGGAGTCTACAACACAACAGATTACGTATGGTTTTATCACTAAAGTATCTTCTCGAATTAAGCATGGAATTCCCAGACTGGAAAGCTCATTCATTTCTTCTACAAATGAACGTAAGAAAACATTCATGTCAGGCTTTCCCTTACCAAACCACAATCCACAAACAATAGTTTTCGACGTTCGAACATCAAGAGGTGTCTCATTTACCATTAGATGAATTGGATATACAGAATTTTGTGAATGAAATCTATTAAAAGCATTTGCTCCATCTGTGTTAAATGTTAATGACACGTATTGTTTTCTATCTTCAGGATCTACACTTTCTACAAAACTTCTATACTTTTTACCGTCATAAATGTCTTGATATATTCCAGGTACGTGAACTCTTTCGTTTAAAATATAATAATAATAATCAGAGTTATCTTCCAGAATTGCTTTTATATCATTAGTAACATTAAACGTTGAATAGAAATCTTTATATTGCATTGATTTCAAGCTAAATTGTTTTTCACACAATAAACAAGTTTTATGCGTATCTTTTCGTACAAAAGTTCCAACATATGAACCACAATACGGACACAAGGCATGATATTTTACTAAATCGGACGAAAAAAATAATTTGTCTATGAGATATCGAGTGTCAGGTAACAAAGGACGAGCAAACATACAATTTATTAATTTAAATAAATTTGTTACAGCAGTGTGGGTTAAATTATGAACCAAAGAGTATTTCAACAATATCATAATAAGTTCACCTTTACTTATTGATATTGGTATATCAATAATATTAAGTATATCGTCAGATTTCAACATTTCTTCCAGTACACTATTTGATGTTCTTGTTTCCTGAGTATCTTCATGTATTGGGTATTCATGATCAAAAAATTCTTCGTTGTCATTATGAATTCCGTAATCGCAATCGTCGTTATGATTAAAATCGAAGTCATCATCTTCAGAATCATTGACAGGATATTCGAAATTTTCATCGGTTATCTAAAAAATGAAAATATAGGTATAAATGGATTAGTACTACAGTACAGATACTTGGACTGAATTTTTTAAATTTTATTACAATAAAAATATCATGTTTCACATGATACAAAATTTTCAAGAAAAAAATATAATGCATATTTATATCCTATTTCAGGAAGTTTGTGCGGAATTGAATGTTTAGCAATATTTTCTCGTATTTATTTATTGGGTTTACAAGACAATTTTAACAATTTTTAATATTAATTTTATAAACAAAAAACGATGTTAAAGTTATCACCCACTAGGCAAAAAACCATGTTCGTTTTAAAAACGTGTTTAGAACTTTTTATGTCTGCCAAATAATGTTATGAAACATTTTAAGAACATAGATGTTTAAATAATGTAAATGTTCAATAATAACATTATTTGGTAGATATGAAACGTTCTAAAACCTTTTTTAAAACGAACATGGTTTTTTGCCAAATGAAAAACGTTTTGTGAATGAAAACCGTCTGTTTTTATCCGTGGCATCTCTAATTATTAGTTGAAATAGATCTTTAATATCAAATTGATCATTAATATTATTTAATAATCCCGTGTAGAAAAATTTTCTGGGGCTGGCCTGATTCTAGTCAGACCACCTAGTTTCCAGACTAGCAGCTGCCCAGAAACTCTAGCCAGCGGCTGGCCAAAAGTGTAACGCTAGAAGTGGTCTGACGTTATCCAGACGGTCTAACCTGGCGCTGGACAAATGACCAGCATTTTCTATTAAATTTAATTGATCTAACTTATAAGAACAATTCGTTATATTTCGGAACTTAAAAAAATTGGGCAAATAATAAAAATTAATATTATTCACAATTCTTATTAACTCAGTACTCTTGCACGTCTAACATTAAATTTCAAGAATTAAATTAAAATTTACCACCCACTGAGATCGAACTCACGTCCCTATACCTAACCTAAGACCTAATCTAACGCTTTAACGACCGCGGCTAAATCGACTGTAAACTTTTTTTTTAAATTGTCTATATGAACTACAATTGTAAAAATCTTAAATTACATTATTAATTTTACTTAATTTAAGTATTTAATAATAGTTATACTTTTTTCACTATAAAAAAGTTAGAAGGATTACTTTTTTTATTATTATTTTTAATAATTTTGTAATTGAATTTTTTAATATAAAATTTTCTTTTTTAGAAAAGTAAATAAAATGTAAGCTTAAACTAAATGAAAAAATAATTTAAAAATCAGATTGATCTCAATTATTTCGTCATGTAAACGAATAAAAGATTTAGCTATTTATTACTTCTGTCTAGCACCAGACTTGGGTCTGGCTAGACCTTCTAGTTCAGCATCTCTAGACACAGTCTAGAAATTACAAAATAAAATTTTTTAGTTATCTAGACTTTCTGTCTAGCATCAGATCTGGGTCTGACTAGTGTCTGTGTAGCACCAGAACTGGACCAAGCTAGATCTTCCAGACTACCGATGCTAGACGCTTTCTAGATTGCGTCAGGCTTGACTCTAGGCTTTATTTTCGGACGCTCCTTGTGGTGGTAGTCGGGTAGCAGTGGGGGTCCATTCTCGTTTACTGTTACCTGATGACCATCAGAACGTGCATCTGAAAACTAATTTGTAAATTGTTTTTAAAAAATCCGTCAGCCCCCTCCCTATTGAAAATTCCTGTGAAGGAACACACACAGGATCCTATTTTAAGTTCCTTCATAAGATCTTTCGCAAGTTCCTGAACAGTTTCCTATGTGGGATCCTTTTCACTCATGATCATGTAAAGAATTTGTGTACGATCAATCACGGTTTCTTATGTGTTGAAATTGATTATAAGATAGGATCTTATGATGTTTCCTAGGTCAGATCTTGTAGAGGTTCCTACATAAACAACCTTGGGAAAAATCCTTTGCAAGATTATAACCATGATCCTGTGAGTGTTCCTTGTAGTGATCTTACAATGTGCAGTGTTGTTTCAGATTGTTCTTTTGTAGGGAACTTAACGGTTTCCTGCATAGGATCTTTAATATGATCATTCACAAGTTCATACGTACCTTGACGCAGGTAAGTAGTATGTGTTCCTACATGATAACCTTCGAACGTTCCTTCACAAGTTCATACATACCTTGATACTGGTTAGTTGTATATGTTCCTGCGTGGTAACCTTCGAACGTTCCTTCACAAGTTCATACGTACCTTGACGCAGGTAAGTAGTATGTGTTCCTACATGATAACCTTCGAACGTTCCTTCACAAGTTCATACATACATTGATACTGGTTAGTTGTATATGTTCCTGCGTGGTAACCTTCGAACGTTCCTTCACAAGTTCATACATACCTACTCATTGTTTATTTATTTATAATAATATGTAATTAATGAAAATTATAATATAAAACATAGTATTTTGAAAAAATGCACCTTATTGAAGCAGATAATTTTCTTTATTTTAAGATAATATGTAGGCATTTTTGGTAGATTTTTTTATAGAATATAATAAAAATAAAATAAATCAGAATTAACACATAGTATATAGACTATATACATAGACTATATACTATTACACATAGCAGAAGCAAACCTTATAAATTTGACAAACAACCTGTTAGTTTTACAGCAATCGTAGGTTCTGAATTTAAAAAATATATAAAAATTTCTATAAAATAAAGATTAGTATTATTTTATTATAATACATCATGTGGCTTGACAATCTAATGTTATTAATAAAGTAAAACAAACTTAATTTTTAAGAATATTAAGAATATATATATGTATAAAAATAAAATATTTTTAAAAGTTTGTAAAAAACGATGTTGTTTTAGAATTGAAGAAATTCTCAGTGTTGATCCTCATCTGAATTAGCTGAACCTTAAAAAAATAATTATTTGTAATTTTTCACATGTTTAAATTAAATGAACAATAAAATACAAATATTATTATTATAAATAACAACAACATGTATTTCAATTGCGATTCCTTTTATTAGTGTATATTTTTTCTTCTTTTTAACCATAATCATAATTTTTGCGTTGTGAATGATCTGAATGGATATCTAATAGGGTTATTAAAAAATTTTTCTTACAAAACTGTTAAAGACATAAGTTTTTCATGTACTAATGGCAAAAAGTATATGTATTTAAGTTTTCAAAAAATCACAGAACATTAACCCTTAACATCACCAAGGGTCCAATAGACCTAAGCATTTCTTCGAGCTTAACTGAATTGAATTTGTAGTTTTTGTATATTTAAAAAATCTTAATATATTAGTTTGACATATTCTTAGTAATTTTGTAAATTTTTTTAAACAAGTAATACGATTCAAAAAGAATAAATTAGCTTCAAACATTTATAATCGTTGATTTTAAATAATAGCTCGCCATGGTATGAGTTCTATGTATTTTTGTATGTCCGTAATAATTTATTCTTGTCGTATAATAAACATGTAACATTCGTGTAATTAAAATTTATTTATTCCGCTTATCCTGAGGTTAAAATTACAACAGGTTACGGGCCCAGGATGCGAGTGCGGTTTCGAATATAAATAATAATCGGTAGAAAAAGAAGCGTGCGCAAAAAAATGGCTGCCACAACTGGAAGTCACAATATCGAAAAGTTGAGCGACTCGAACTATGAATCGTGGAAGATTAAAAAGCGAAGTGTACTAATTTGTAATGAATTGTGGTCATACGGAAGTGGCAGTACCCCTAAAAAGATGAAAAAGCGTTGGCGTTGATTTTGCTTAGTATAGGAAAGACTCAACTTAATCTTATCAGAAAATGTGACACATCGGCAGAAGCATGGACTAAGTTGGAGAAAGTGCATGAATCCAAGTGTCCTGGGAGAAAAAAATTTTGTACAAGCAGCTGTATAGAATGAAAAAAATGGAATCAATCTATGATGTAATATACAGAAGCAAGACGTGATGATAAACAGTGTGGTGAGACACTTAAAGAAAGCAATGATGCTTTGTTAATTAAAGGAAGACATTATGCAAATAAAAATTCGGTCGTGAAGTCAAACGATTTTAACGGTAAATCGTTTGACAAATTTAAAAGAAACTGTTTTAAATGTGTTAGGGAAGGACACCGTGCAAATGAATGTAAATCGAATAAACAAGTTAATGTCGGAAATAGTGTCGAAGATGGAATACCTGCAATTGTGTTGAATACGGAACCTTATGAATGGTCAATTAGGTGTTTGGATATTGGCGCAACCAAACATATGGGCGTGGACAAAGAAAAATTTTCCGAGTTTAACAAAAACAAAACATGCAAAGTGTATACCGCCACGGAAAATTTTGTTACATCTGTAGGTGCAGGTGACATAATAACGAATGTCAAATTACTCAACGGATGGACTAATTGTGTTACATTATGTGATGTGATGCATGTGCCTGAATTTCGAAATAATTTAATGTTGGTTTCGCAAATAAAAAAGAACGGTTACTCAGCCACATTCCATGAAAATTACGCGAAAGATTGAAAAATTGTCTTAATATGGTAGAACGCAAAAACGACTAAGTAAAAACAACATGGTATCTGTCGCAATCTGTTCGCAGTCGAGTAGAAAAATCGTTTGTTGGCCTAAAACGGTCCAAAAAAGTATACAAAAAAATTTTATATCATCATATTAAAGGTTTTTGGGATCGCTGAATCCGAATTTGAGGTCAGATTTTAAAAATTCAAAATGGTGGACCAAATATTGCCACCCAATATGGCGGAAAAATGGATTCGATTCGTTCAAAATTCGGTAATCGTGGGTTTTTTGAGTCACAGAATTCAAATCTGACATCAAATTTTGATTCAGCGACCCCAAAAACCCCCGAGTACCGAATTTGAAACGAATCGAATCCATTTTTTCGACATTTTGGGACGCCATATTGGGTCCACAATTTTTAATTTTTTAAATCTGAACTCAAATTCGGATTTAGTGCCCCTAAAAAGCTTAAAGGAACCATTTTTATGAAAATCAAGTCAATTTTTAAATTTTTTGGACGCCATATTGGGTTTTTTTCATTTTGAATGTTTAAATTCTGACCTCAAATTCGGATTCAGCGACCCCGAAAACCTTAGTATAGACATTGACACTCAATTCTAATTATGTGCTATTACAATCAGGATTGCCTAAAAGTCTTTTGGCTGAGTCTGTAAACACAGAGTGTTTTGTTAGGAATCGATGTCCAACAAAGGCTTTAGAAGGAATCACACCACTGGAATCCTGGAGTGGTAAAAAGCCGTATGCAGGATAATTGTTCATCTTTGGATCAAAAACGAATGCTCATGCGAAAGGACAGAAAAAAGAAAAATTTGACGAAACTGGTGAAATTTATCCTTGGGTGGGTTATTCAAGTGAAGCAAAAGCTTACAGACTGGAAACATGGAACAAAAGCAAACGTTCAAAGACGTGATGCGTGAAATTCGTGGAAAGCTTTGTGGCTATGTGGAAACAGTTGCTATGGAAACGGTCGCTATGGAAATGGTTGCAATGGAAACGGTTACTATGGAAACGATTGTCATTGAAACGGTTGCTATGGTAATGGTTGTCATGGAAACGGTTTCCATGGTAACTGCTGCTATGGAAATGGTTACTATGGAATCAGTTGTCATGGTAACAGTTGACATAAAAACCATACGAGTGTACGACGGACGGACAGACAGACAGATGACGGATGGATGGACAGACGATTGCTGTGGTATCTGTTTCCATGGGAATCATACGAGAGTGCGACGGACGAACGGACGCCAAAGTGAAACTATAAGGCTTTTGGCCATGGGCCACGAAACCCTAAGAAATGGAATTAGCAAGTCACAAGAGACTCCTTTGGATTTCAAGACGAACGAACAAGATTCTCCTAATCTGGATTTATCTTTAGGAAATTGGAAACAAACTTCCATCGAAGTGAACGAAAATGATAGAGAAAATAATTGATTTGACGGATCAGAGAAAGAAGAGTTCCTTTCCCAAGATGAGTCGGAGGGAGAATTTGCTGGTTTTGAGAATCAACTGACTGAAGCTAAAAATGTCAAATTTCTACCAGGACGACGAAAGAAGGAGAAAACAGGCAAGCCAGGACGCCCCAGAAAAATCAAGAGAACCAATAACCAATAACAGTCAATGAATTTTATGATATCATTATATCATCCAGACAGATTTATGACTAGAAGCTATAAAATCTGAATACAATTTACTCATCGAAAAACACACATGGGAAATTGTGAATCGTTTGAAGCATAAAATAGTGCTGACAAATAAATGGATTTTCAAAATTAAACGAAATCAAGATGGAAGTACAGATCGATATAAGGCAAGATTGGTTGCACGTGGATATGATCAAAGAGCTGGCATAGACTATGAAGAAGTGTTTGCTCCAGCCGTAAGATACGAAACAATTCAAAGTTTTTTAGCAGCCTGCACATACATCAGATGGATGTAGTCTTGGCTTATATTCAAGGGGATCTACATGATAAAGTTTTTTTTTTGGAACAGTCGGAAGGTTTTGAGAGTTAATCCTTGTTTCTATGTTAATTCTGATAGCAGTGATGTCATCATCACAGTCATTTATGTTGATAATGTACTCATTGCTTCAAGGAACATTGAAATGTTGTGCAAAACAAAAGAAAAGATTCAACAAAAATTCTAGTCTAAGGATTTGGGTCCTGCCAGTAACATATTCGGTATAAAAATTCAAAGAGATGGTTCTTTACGCAGCATAAGGTTAACTCAATGTAAATTCGTCAAAGATCTTTTAAGAAAATTTGGAATGGATGATTCTATCTCAGTCGCAACGCCTATAAAGTATAACACGATGCTAACGAAGGAGATGAATCCTCAAACAGCAGACCAAAGAGCCGAAATGAAAAACAAACCTTATAAAGAACTCGTCGGAGGAATAATCTACTTATTTAATGCAACTCAACCCGTTTTATCGTTTGCCGCAAGCGCTTTAAGCCGATTTTGTAATGACCTAGGACCTATACACTGGAAATTAGCAAAAAGGGAATTACGTTATCTTGGAGGAACGATTGACTACAGGATAACGTATGAGAAAAACAACAAGAAACTGTGAGTACATTGATTCAGACTGGGCACGGGATGTGGACGACCGGAAATCGTGTTCAGGAAATGTTGTCATGCTGTCTGGAGATTCTATCTGTTGGGGAACGAGAAAACAGAGGTTTCGTAGCCTTTTCTACGATGGAGGCTAAATACATGGCCCTTTCAGAAGTCTCGAAGGAAGTAATACACCTGAGAAGATTGCTTAATCATTTGAAACTTTTCAGTTTAGTGAGTGGTGCTACGAATGTTCATTGTGATAGTCAATGTGCGATAGAACTGTGAAAAAATTCTATATATCACGGACTCAGTAAGCACATTGATATCAGATACCATTTTTCCCGAGAAGCGTGTCAAAAAGGTGAAATCGAAGTAGACTATTTGTAAACTGAATTGATGATAGCGGATATTTTCACGAAACCGCTACTCAAATCGAAATATCAAACATGAGTCAATATGTTATGTTTAAAGCAATTGTTACATTTAAAATTGTTTGAAACTACGACAAATAGATGATATTGATAGAAGGGGTAATAATTTTAAATAACGATTTAAATTTGATCAATGTATGTATATCAATTTACAGAGCATGCGCAAAACTTACGCGCATTATAACATTTTTACTTTTATATTAGTCAAAGAACCCCGCACAAAATGTACAGAAAAAAGATCCCTGTCGATTTTGATTAAACTTTGGGAAATTGTTGCTTTTGTAGTAACAGAGAAAAAAGTCTTATGATAAAATCCAAAAAAATGGACAGATTTTTTGTTAATTAATGTTTAAGTTGACAATTCACAGTGTACAAGTCGGTGATGCTTAAAAAAAAACATCTGCCATATTGTGTCCGCCATTTTGAATTTTTGAAATCTGACTGTAGATTCGTAATCAGCGACTCCGAAAACCCCCGTGCAACAAGTATCAAGCATTTTTATTTAACTATTTTCGTTTTGTTCACTTTTAAGCATCACCGACTTGTACACTGTGAATTGTCAACTTAAACATTAATTAACAAAAAATCTGTCCATTTTTTTGGATTTTATCATAAGACTTTTTTCTTTGTTACAACAAAAGCAACAATTTCCCAAAGTTTAATCAAAATCGACAGGGATCTTTTTTCTGTACATTTTGTGCGGGGTTCTTTTGTGTTTTAAGAGGTTTTTTTTCATCGATAAATAGATTATCCCTAAATTCTGGTTGGTAGTCCTGTACAAGATTCTGTACAGGATCCCTGTTCCAATATCCTGCAACGGATTCTAGTGGGATCCCGCGTATGATTGGATCTCTCTGGGAACCTTTCAAGATCCTATTTAGGAACCTCTAGAGATCCTTTAAGGATCACTCATATCTTGATTAACACTTTCGATATTCATAGAATAATTGAAACATTTTAATTGAATGGATATTCCAAATCATGAAATGGAATATTCTGAAAAGATATTAAGAATACGTTGTGCAAAAAAATTTAAACAAAACTTTCATGTGCACTAATGTTGGTAATTGAGCCGCTGGATTCTAGAAGGGCACGTAAATTTTTTCTGCCGGAAAACAAAATCCCCTGGACACTTAAAATTCATTTTTCGAATTTTAATATTTTTCGAGCATATTCTTATATAGAATTCGATTGCGCATCTTTTTTTCTTAATAAGAAATTTTCCATCTTTTTCCTTTTTCGAAATATAAGAGAAAAACTGTTTTTTAAAAAAGAAAATTTTCATTATTTTTTTGACTTCAACTCGCGACAGCTCATACAATTTTACGAATTTCTTAATGAAACAAAAACGGAAATACGTGTTATTATATTCTACGAGTGACTAAAAAAGAAAAAAAGCAATTTTCACCCTGTGAGGAATTTTCGTAAATTTTCACCAGCAACAAACTTCCAGTGAGAAAGTTGTTCATTAAGGTCCAAAGAAGTTTTCTGGAAAGTTACAATGCAATTAAACAATTAATAACAAAATGGTGAATGTTTAAATTTTAAAGTTGCGCGAGCGGCTGAACGTTTAGCATGTGTTTGCTACCATAATAAGCTCGATTGTATAAACGCCTCTTTTTGATAATTTTAAAATAACTGAATATCAAACAAAAAAATTTAATTTCTTTTTCTTTATACGAAAAATTGGTGATTTTTCAATTAAATATTTAAGAAACATTCAATTTTAGATGTTCTTTAACTTTTTGATATTTCTCTCAATAATTTCTATATTTTTTAACGCTTTTTAAAAGGTGCTGGAAATGAATGCTGAATCAAAAAATGTATAACAATGGTTATTATTATTATTAGATTAGATGGTGGAGTAGCCATTTGGGTTTCATATATAAAAATTATTCGACTGTTTTACCTGGCATTTAGTACCTTATTGAAAAAAATGTACAAGATTTTGTACAAGAAAATGTATATTTTTAGCAGCTGAACTTATACCAGTTCTGGTGAAGAAAATGTACAATTTCGGTATCAGAATTTGGAACAAGTTTTTGTATAAGATCTTGCACAATAAACTGTACATGTTCTTGTACATATTCTTGTGCAGGTTCATTTACAAGTTCTTACACATGAAACCGTTCATATTCTTGTACAAGTACATTAAATTTTTTTTTTAATATTTGTGATTTGTAGTAGAGTATATATGCAGTTATTTCTAACGTATTTTGGGTAACTGAATCCGAATCCGGAGTCATAATTCACAATTTGGTTCGCTTTTTCTTTCTAACCTCATAAAACTTACTGTAAACGGTACATTTTGTGAGGCAATAAAAAAACGTGAGCTACACGGAGAGAAAAATCTGCCTTTTATAGTATAGAAAGGTTTACATTTAATGCACAGAAATTTTCTATGCTATATAGGTATGAAATTTGAGTAATTATAGTACAATCGTATGTCTTTTTAGCATGAAACTTGTCTATGCTAATAAAGTTTGTCATATAGCCTCTTATTACATACTTATTATACTTTTAATCCAACGGCGCCATGCGAAGATCGCACATAACATCATCCTACTATGTTTGCATAAGTTCTATGCTTTTTCGGGGATAGACTCTTGCAACTGGCGATTAGGCCACGCCCACCTTTACTTAATTGGAACTGCCCTAATCGCCAGTTGCAAGAGTCTATCCCCGAAAAAGCATAGAACTTATGCAAAAATAGTAGGATGATGTTATGTGCGATCTTCGCATGGCGCCGTTGGATTAAAAGTATAATAAGTATGTAATAAGAGGCTATATGACAAACTTTATTAGCATAGACAAGTTTCATGCTAAAAATTCTCAAATCTTTGCTCTATTAGTATGAAAAGTTTAAAGAAAAATAGCAGCAATCTATTTCATACTATAAAAGGCAGATTTTTCTCTCCGTGTAGTTTTGAAATTATAAGCATGGATTACAATTTAGAATTAAATATACTTACCACTTAAATAGATTCTTCAAATTAAAAATGGCGGCTCCAATATGGCGGACCAAAAATGGCACATATTTTACAAATTGTTCCGTTTCGCTCTAAATTTGGTTTTTGGGAGTTTTTTTAGTGGCTGATTACTACTCATGCGTCAGTTTAAAAAAAATCGAAATGGAGGATCCAATATGGCTGATGAGAAATGTAAATTTAGTACATGGGAGTTTCGATAATCGTTGTTTGCAAATAAAATTAGATTTTTATAATTTAAAATAGGGAATTTTACATGGTGTATGGAATTTTTTATAAATTGATATGGTCCGCTGCAAAGTTGGCATACAAAAGGTTTTGAAGTCAAGGAGTTATCTTATATTGCATTATAGTATAGTCACACAGACAATCTACCTCGTATTATATGACTCGAAAAATGCAAAAAATGAATAATCTTATGTATTTGACATTTAAAATATATATTGGGATCAGAAATCACGCGAAACTAAGCCACCACTGAGCCTTATTGTGACTATCATTTTGGTTTTCTATCTCTTTCTTTAGCTTATATTAGAGCAAGACGTAATGAAAACATGGACACCACAAGAAGGCTCTCACCAGATGGTGTATAGCAGTAGCGTCACCATATTGGATTCGCCAATTTGATTTTTTTAAAACTGACGCATGTGTAGTAATCAGCCACTCAAAAAACTCCCAAAAACCAAATTTAGAGCGAATCGGAACCATTTGTAAAATATCTGCCATTTTTGGTCCGCCATATTGGATCCGCCATTTTTAATTTGAAGAATCTATTTAAGTGGTAAGTATATTTAATTCTAAATTGTAATCTATGCTCATAATTTCAAACCTAGTTCACGCTTTTTCATTGTTTCACAAAATGTACCGTTTAAAGTAAGTTTTATGAGGTAAGAAAGAAAAAACGAACCAAATTGTGAATTCTGACCCTGGATTCAGCGACCCAAAATACGTTAAAAAATAACTGGTCTAGTTCGCCGGAAAAAAAATTTTTTTTGTGGCGCTGTGTTATTAATTGTTTTTTTTATGATTTGAATACTCAAATGTAGTCGAGTCTATATTTTTCAGCCCGAAAAAATTTCTGCTTTACTCGGCTATACGAACATTCCGCGCAACTCTAGTAGATGTACTAATTCCCCATCCCCAATCTTCTTTAAACAATTTTACCTTTTCAAAAAAACTACATCTTTTTAAGAAACTTTTAAGCCTAGCCCGATAATGGGCACACAATTTATACAATATTTTCGGAATTTTTCAAAAATTTTTGAATTTTTTAAAAATATTTTTGGTTTTTTTAATACTATGTACACTGAAAAAATTTTGGTGAAGCAGCTGTCCCAAACGAAAAATTTTTATATTCAGTTAACTTCACTGATATAAAAACTTATGGCAAATATTAAGCATGAAGTTAAGTGAATATAGAAATTTTTCGTTTGGGGCAGCTGCTGCACCAAAATTTTTTCAGTGTACTTTTATGTATTTTGATGCGCTGATTACGAAAATCATAGTGACAATACCCAAAAATTTGATTCTTATGGTAAAAACCATAAAAAAATTCGTAAAATGTATGTTTTTTTTCGTTTATTGGGTAAAATATGCAAAATTAAAAAAAAAACTTTCAAGCAATAGTTATAGGATTAGTTGGGGTAAATGGGGACAAAATCATTATTTTTCACAAATTACGTAAGTTTCTTCCTTTAAAAATTAATATTTGCGGGTTTATTTTTTTATGTTGTCATTTACATTCCTAGGACTAACTTTATGCAGCAGAAAAAAATTTAGATATGTTTTAAACGTATGAAACTGACTGTCACCATTTACACCAAAATTTAGAAAATTTCATAAAATTTAGGGTAAATGGCGACAGCATACTTTCTAAGTTTTTAGAAAAAAGTTTCCTTAAGTATATTAATGTATTAAGGGATGAAAAAACTTGAAAAACATTTGTAGTAGATATATAATAGTTGAACCAATTGAGATTTTTTTATTTTTACACTGAAAACTCCCAAGAGCGGTCTTCCCGAGAGCGAACCAACTATCAGTGCGGTGTGGTAAAGAGTGAGGAGGGAAGAGATGGGCGGGATTAGAAACAGAAAATAGAAAACAGGAGTGTATGCTTTGTGTGTACCGTTACTCTGCAAGTAGTTTTATTGGCTTATTAATTACTAAATTTTGAAAAAAATATTAATTATAAAATTATAACTTACAATACTTTATTATAAAAATAAAATTTATTAATATTTATGATAATATGTAGAATGTATTCTGTTAAAAGCACTAGTACTTCATTGTACGGCCCTAAGTGTTTATAGTATTCTACGTCAAGGACATTTTTCCGTAGAGCGGACTAAGACTACTGCCGTACGCTCTTGGGAGTTTCCAGTGTATTTCAGTATTTTGTCTCGCATTTGAAAAAAAAGACTTAAAAATCATACCAATTTTTTTTCTTATTTGGTTAATAATGACAAGATGTCCCAATTTACCCAAAAAATTTGAAATCTCAGGGCAAATGAGGACAGCTTGTCATTACACAGGCACACAAAAAAAAGTTATTTGTTTCTTGAACTAGACATACCATTCCTATAGTATTTTGGCCCGCTGAATACGAATATGAAGTCAGAATTGCTCTGATTTTTTTAAATCGAAAAAAAACACCCTTAATCGTTAAATTCAAAATTAAGAGATAATAAAATTAAATAACAGATTTTTTTAATAAACAGAACCTTACACCTACGTATTTTTGGTGCAGTTACAGAAAAACAATGCTACAACTAATCCAGCACCCTCGGATTTTTTTTAAATTGAAGAAAATCATTCTTAATCGGACAAATTCAAACTTAGGAGATAAAAAAATTAAATAACAAATGTTTTTTTTTAAACTAAACTTTACACCTACGTATTTTTGCTTGAGTAACACAAAAATAAAATCAGAACTGATCCAGCACCCTCAGATTGTTTTTAGAACGAAAAAAATCACCCTCAATCATAGAAATTCAAACTTAGCTATTTCATTGAGAGAAGAATCCAAAGAAAGTACAAATAAAATTTTCTGTACCTATGATATGGAAGAAACCATCATGCCAAAAAGATTGCTACTTTTGTAATACTTTGGAGTTTGAGTTTGTCCGATGAAGGGTGGTTTTTTTGGATTGAAAAAAAAATCAGAGGGTGTTGGATCAGTTTTGGCATTGTTTTTGTGTTAGTGGAACAAAAATATGCAGGTGTAAGGTTCTGTTTATTAAAAAAATTTGTTCTTTAATTTTTTTAATCTCCTAAGTTTAAATTTGTCTGATTAAGGGTGGTTTTTCCGAAAAAAAAAATTCAGAGGTAGCTGGATCAGTTTTGATTTTATTTTTGTGTTATTCGAGCAAAAATACGTATGTGTAAGGTTTTGTTTAAAAAAAAAACATTTGTTATTTAATTTTTTTATCTCCTAAGTTTGAATTTGTTCGATTAAGAATGGTTTTCTTCAATTTAATAAAAATCCTAGGGTGCTGGATCAGTTCTGATTTTGTTTTTGAGTTAGTGCAGTAAAAATAAGGTAAGGTGTGAAGTTATGTTTATTAAAAAAATCTGTTATTTAATTTTTTTATCTCCTAAGTTTGAATTTGTCCAATTAAAGGTGATTTTTTTAAAATCAGAGGGTGATAGAGCAATTCTGACTTCATATTCGTCTTCAGCGGGCCAAAATACTATAGGAATGGTATGTCGAGTTCAAGAAACAGACAACTTTTTTTGTGTGCCTGTGTTATTAACCAAATTGACAAAAATAATAATAATTATTATTATTATTAATAATAATTAATAATAATTCAAGTGAATTTCTTTTATAGAAGTCATAAGGAATAAGAAAAAAATTTGGTATGATTTTCAAGTCTGTTTTCTTTGAAATGCTCGACAAAATACTGAAACAGTTTGACTTTGATTTTCAAGTTTTTATGCATTGAACGATAACTTTTTTTATCTTGCTGCCAATTGTCAAGATAGAAGCTTGGCAATACTCAAAACCTCTTGCAGGTGATCTGAGGTTAAAATATTGACGTTGAACTTAATTTTAAAACCGTAAATTAAGCTCTAAAAACTCTTGTCCCCAATTATCCCCTATCCCTATTTATCCCAACTGATCCTAGATTTTATTTAAAAAAAATTTTTATATCTGATGCATTTTTTACCCAATAACCGAAAAAACCATAAATTTTGGGACTTTTTTATGGTTTTGACCATAAAAATCAAATTTTTGGGTATTGTGTCCATTATCGGGCTAAGCTTAAAAGTTTCGTAAAAAAAGTAGTTTTTTTTATTTTGAAAAACATCGATCAGTACGTCAAATAAGAAAAATGACTTTTTATTATTAAAAATCAAAAATTTGATAGTAATATCGTTTAAAAAAATTTCGATTTTTTTTTTGAAAAGTAAGTTTAAATGCATCTTCAAATGCCTTTAACACCGCCATTTTGTAATATATTTAATAAAAAAATTCTTTTATAAAGCTTATATTGTGTATTTTAAGGTATGTTTTACTTTAATTCAATAAACTTAACCTTAAACTGTAACAATTATTGCACACTTACCATATCTTTCTTTCAATTTCAACAATTCTTTCATTTCCTCCTTTGATATTTTTTTTTGTTTAAATCATTCAGCATAGACGAAAAGTTTCTCCTTACGAATGAAATGATTTTCTTCCTTGCGATGGATTTTTTTCTATCTTCTAATCGTTTCTGGACAACATCTAATGTGGAAGAAATTATAGAAA
Organism: Leptopilina boulardi; assembly: GCF_019393585.1. Lineage (NCBI taxonomy): Eukaryota > Metazoa > Arthropoda > Insecta > Hymenoptera > Figitidae > Leptopilina > Leptopilina boulardi. The sequence continues at coordinate 68,184 of NW_026137782.1, read as the reverse complement.
GTCAAGAATTATTAATGAAAGTTAAAAAATTAAAAATTCATATTTTAGCTTCAAAATTTTGTGTTTATTTAAATTCAATTTAATAATAAAATAATTGTATTCCTTGGATTGAAACAAATCGATTAGTATATATAAAGTATATTTTTCACTCAAAATTAATTTAAATTTTCTGAATTTTAATTTTCCAAAAAATTTAATTAATTTCAAGTAACGTGTTCAACTCGAAATGTTTTTAATCAATCAATTAAATGGGAGAAATTCATTGCTTCCTGCACGAGGTAGCAAATTTTTGCCTGAAAATTGAACGGTATTTCAAAAATAAATTTTGACAAAACTATTAAAAATACTTTTGAATAATTAAAAATACATGTATTTAACTTTAAACAAAAATTTTTTTAATAAAAAATATTCAAAAATGGTGGAGATATGGTGTTTTTTGAAAATACATTTTTCGGAGCGGTGTACATGTTTTCTCAGAAACTACTCAATCAATTCTCTTGAAAATTTATACACAACTTCTCAATAACATTCACTATGGCACCACGTAGCCGTTTTTTTTAATTTTTCAGCAAATGGGAGCACCTCAAAAAAAAAGAAAAAAAAATTTTGTTAAGTGCTTCCATTTGCTCAAAAATGGCTACGTAGTGCCATAGAGAGTGTTATTAAGAATTTGTGTGCAAATTTTCAAGAGAATCGGTTGAGTACATTCTAAGAGAACATGTACATTGCTCCGAAAAATGTATTTTCAAAAAACACTATATCTCCGTCATTTTTGAATATTTTTAAATTAAAAAAATTTTTGTTTAAAGTTAAATACATGTATTTTTAAACTATAATTATTAAAAAGTATTTTTAATGGTTTTGTCAAAATTTATTTTTGAAATACCGTTCAATTTTCAGGCGTTCAGAGTGTCGTAACCCCTTAAGAAAAAGATTATTATTATTTACCATAAATGGCATCCATGCATCTTGGTTCCACAAGAGTTCGTGGTTGTCCATCGGATGTTGACTTGGCTTTTTCAAGGTCTAAACACTTCGTTCGCAAGTTCTGCCCCCAAATAAACCTAGCTACTTCTCGAACAAGTAAAGTTTCTTTTGTCGTAGTTTCAATAGTGTCCCACTCTTGCTTGGTAAAGGATACAACTTCATTTATGTAAATCTATGAAAAAAGGTAAATAATAAGACAGTTTATAATATTAGACTACTGTTGGAAGTTTTCTCTCTGGCTGTACGCACAAGGCCAAAAAATATAGCGGACTTTAACCCCTTCGCTATGAGGAGAAAAATCTTAAATGTGGGTCGAAAATGTTAAGAAACTTTTTTACCATCTAAATTTTTGAAACTGAGTGAACTTAGATTATTGGGGTCGCTGATTACGAATCTGATGTTAGTTTTTCAAATTTTAAAATGGCGGATATATTTTTCTAAATTCGGCAGTATTTGCTTGAAACACGTTACTCGAGGGTTTTTGGGGTCTCTGATTACGAATTTGATGTTAGTTTATTGAAAATTAAAATGGCGTATTCAATATGGCAGACATATTTTTCTAAATGCGGCAGTTTTTGCCTAAAACACGTTACTTAGAGGTTTTTATGGTAGCTGATTACAAATCTGATATTAGTTTTTCAAACCTCAAAATGGCGGATCCATATGGGGGACAGAAAAATTAAAAAGCAATCGAATTTACTCAAAACTTATTACTTAAAGGTTTTCAGTGTCTTCTAAATTAAAATTTAGATTTTATAAATTAAAAATAGTGGATGAAATATGACAAAAATCAATAATGTAAATATTATATAAGAAAAATAAGTATAAAATTCCACCCCCTCAATTAGCTAGTAAATTGTTAAACAGTTATCTACAACTCCAGAGTGTACCACGTTGAGTTATGCGGCAAAATTTTACACTCCTTATTTTATTTTGTATTTTTAGATTTTTTGGGGTTTTTATTTTTTTTAACAGAAATGTTAAGAAAAGAAAAAAATCTGATCAACTTTAATTTTGTCGTCCGCCATGTTGGATTTTGAAATACTTACATCAGATTCGAATTCAGCGACCTTTAAAACTCCTAAATAACGAGTTGCAAGCGAGTCCGAACAATTTTTATTTTTGTCGTTTGCCATATTGAATCCATTATTTTGAATTTTAAAAAACAAACAACAGATTCGAATTCAGCGGCCCCCAAAAACCCCCGAGTAACAAGTTTAAAGTAATAAGCGACCTCGAAAACATTTTGATATAATTGTGTGAGAAATTAGTTTGATAAGTGTCAAATAGTCATTAAGTGAACAACTTGTTTTTATTGCCAATAGACGTAAAATTCAAATTTATTTATTGATTGCAATTTAAAGGTCAAATTTCAATTTATTTTTTGATTGCAATCAATAAATGAGCTGTCGGATCAAAGAAGGGCACATAACTAATGTACTTAAAATGAGTTATGTGCCCTTCTTTGATCCGGTAGTTCAAATAAATTTAAATTCAAATTGCAATAAAAAAATGAATTATAAGAAAATTCAAGGAAAATTCAATTATCAAAAATATATAAAATTTATTGCTGTGGCTCCATTATTTGTAAAAATTTTAATAAAATTCTTTAAAAATATTTAATTATTTTTAAAGAATAAAAGTGAACTATTTTAAAATATTTATTTCGCGGAATTAAAAAAAACTTTTTGTAACTGCAATCTTTTAAAAAATTCTAAGTTTAAATATTTTTGGAATTAATTAGTTAATAAAAATTGTTATAAGGCCTTTAGAAATTAAATTATTTCAGATGCAATTTCGACTCTTTAATGCTACTCTTTATACTGACTAAGATATAAACACAAACAGCACCGAAAATTTCCCGAAGATTTATTGAATGTTTAAAACGAATAATGACAGAGAGAGATTAAGTTGTGAGTAATGTTAATTCTGAATATCAAATATATAATAAATACCAGATTGTTGTATTCGACGAATTGTCTTCTTTCAAGTTCCTCAAGGTTTTGTTCATTATTAGATTCGTCCCTGTTCGGTTGTTGATGACTGTTTATGTCTAACGTCGGGTTCGGTCGTTCGAGCCTATTTTTCTCTGTATTCGGGTTTTGTTGAACAGAAATATTTTGAACTAATATTTTCTTTTGACGTTTCGCGGATTTTCGAGTTTGGTCGTTACCTTCCGTTCCTTCTTCGTTCTCCTGTAAAGGGTTAACTTTTAGATTTTAAATGGAAAATTAATTACGTTATAAGTTTATTTATAAATTTTATTAACCTGCTTTTAAGTACTAAAAAATTTTTTAATGAATATATTTATGAAATTTTTTAAAACAAATTGTCATTCTTGTACCTATATCTTGGCATAATTATCTTTATAATTAATAAAAAGTTTTAATTCAAAAATATTTAACTTTAAAAAAAAATTATATAATAAAATATATACTAAAACGAGTGGGCAAAAAAGATATTCACGTTCGCGGAACATTCCTAAAACATTTCATGTCTATCAAATTAACTTATTAAAATGTTTTTAGATAATAACACGTTTATAATATGTTATTTGGCCGGCATGAAATGTTTTAAAACATTTTTAGAACGTGGCTATTTTTCTGCTCACTGTGAAAGTGAACAGGTATTCTATTCATATAGAATTCTATTTTGACATTTGTTTCATAAATCATTTGAATAAATTTTTCCATTTTTTATTATTAATAATAATATTTAATATTATATTAATTATTATTATATTATTATATTATATTTAATATTATAATATTAAATATTTATCTAATTAATTAATAATTTTTAAATTTCCAATGTCTGAAATTTTTTTAATATATATTATTTAATGTTTAAAAGTTGTTCTTTATTTTATTAAAATTCATATTAATAATAAAAAAAATATTATAGAAAGCATAAATTTTAAATTCTAGTCTGTGCCTACTTGTAAGTAAATAAAATTAATGTTATTTGTTTAAAATGTAAAAATTTAAGATTTAGGATCCTTTACAATTCTTACTTTATGAGATTTATTTTTTTCCACTTGAACGTCTTTACCAGAAGAGCCCTTAATGTTATTTTCTAAATCCACTTCGCTTTCATTTTTATCCTCATTATCTTCTGATAATTTTTGTCTTTTAGAAAGAAGTAAATTCTTCTTGTATTCAAGAATGGTTTCCTTACGTGTCTCCTCTGCAGCTTTTATCTTTGCATCCTAAAATAATAATTGAAAAAAAATATTACAAATAAAAGATAAAAACCGCTTCTAAGTTAAAGTATGAATTGCTTTCTCATGGGAAATGTACTATTTGTCTTCATTCAACGAAGACTTTGCTTCCTCATGGAGATTTTTCGTGATCAATTTAGGATAATTATAATATAATTAAAAGTTCACAAATAGGTCAGTTGATTTGTTTTTCAATATTTTCTAAGTTTGTTATGATTATTTTTAAGTTGCACAAAGATGTTAAAGCAAATAATGCAAAAATGTCATCTTTTGATTCCTAAGGTCCAAAAGCATAAAGATACATAAAAAAATCGAGTTCGAAAAATTTCGGTGAAACAATACTTCCTCCATGAGGAAGCAATACTAAACATATTCAACCTAATTTCAACAAATTTTATTTCAATATTAATATTAATTGTAAAAAATTTTATTTAGAACGATTATTATAAATACAAATACCTTTTGAGAAATCTCTTCCTCTTCAGTGTCAGTATAATCAGTCCGCTTGCTTAAAGCTAACTCTACCATTAATTTTGAAGGTTTTTTTAAACGTTTGTTCAGTGCCTTGTCATCATCAATTTGTTTTTGCACATCTTCTTCACTCACTGCAGGGGAACGTATAATTTGTTTTTTTTATTTACAATTTTATTAATTCATTATTGAAATAAAAAGTAAAATAATTTTCAACTTTGAACTAAACATTTTTTCTGACAATATTTTGCTTTTAAATGATTTTTCAAATAATTAAGAGCAAAAGTTACAATTGTACAATCTTTGATTTTTTTTTCTTTTAGTAAGTACTAATTGAAATTTTAAATTTTTTTGAAAAATTTCGAAAATATTGTAAAAATTGTTTGTCCATTATCGGACTATGCTTAAACGTTCCATAAAAAGTAGTTTTTTTGAAAAAATTTTGAAAAAAATCGATCAGTACGTTTAATAACACACATTTTGAAATTTATGTATTTTTGAGAAAGTTATGAGCATTCAAAAATTAAAAGTCATGAAAATTCTCCAATTTTCAAAATTCCATAACTCGCAAACGGCTTACTAAAAAAATTTGAAAAAATTCATGGAAGATAGTCTCAATTAGTACAAAAAGAAAAAAAAACTTTAAAAAAATCGGAAATGCAATTGCAGATGGTCTTACACTTTGGCGTGGAATACATCATTTATATTAAATTATAATTTTGCCTATTAAAAACAACATTTTTAGGTTCATGATATTTTCAAATTTAAAGTATTTCTTAGAAAATTTAAAAACTTATTAACATTATTAACTACTAATATTGTGAAAAAGTTTTTAAATATTATATAAAATTATTATAATTTCGAATTAATTTAAAAGATCCAATAAAGTAAAAGTAATAGTAGTTTTGTAGAATCTAATTTTTGAAACCTCAATGCAAGAACAATTTTATATTATTCAAAAGTTGAATAACTTTGCAATTTATTAATATATAAATTCAATTTTCTAAAAAATACAATTATATTAAAATTTCAAACATTTGACGGAATTAAATTTTTAAATTTTCATTTTTTTAAAATTTGATTTAACTTGTGAAATGTGAACAATTGAAATTTTAACACCACGTACTTACTGTCATTAGAATACTTTTTTTTTCTAAAATATTGGACTAATTTGAGTTTCAATTTTGTGGAGTATGTAAAAAATTTGAGATATGTTAGAAATTTAGAAAACTCAATAATTTGTTGAATTTATTACTATAGAATAAAATGCTTGGTAATTATTATTAAAAATATAAGTTTGGAAGTGAGGTTGTGTTAACTTTTTTAACAATTCTTAATTATTTGAACAATATATTAACACTTTCCTATATCACTTGTGTGTAATTGCAGCTAAATGGAATACTTCCAACTCACTTCTATTTAAATTTGTTATTTATAAATTTAAAAAAATGTAATTTTTATACAATTAAATTAAATACTATTTGTAAACTTACCTCCCACGTAGTGCACCAAAGCATCATAAATGAACCAGTCATCCTCATTTTTGTCAAACCATAAAACTTCGTAGGATTTTAATCCCGGTTCCACAAAATCTTCTTTCTTCTTGAATAAAAATTTCTTTATTCTGTTAATTTCGACTATTTCTTTGGTATTGTCTACAATGTAGACAACATATGCATGCGTAATCGACATTTTTTAAAAAGTAACAGATAAAAATAAAAAAAAATATAATATTTTGGGACAATGAAAACTATACACAGCTTAAAGGAAGGCAATGAGAATTGAGAGCATGGCAATAGACGCCGGCCGGCAAATTTTCACCTAAGGAGGAGAAGTTTGGGGGCAATGACATAAGAGCATCTGATTGGCTCAAGACAAATTCAAATTATTAAGAAGCCACTTGCGCGCCGACTGGTAGATTCGCCTATAAGGGTACTTTCACACTTTGGCGTCTTGCTGACTTCAGGTTGTTATGGTAACAGGTGTTTGCAGCAGATGCTCCGGAGCATTTTTTGATTGACTGGATCCAATGGAATTAATAGGTGATTGGACCAAAAAATGCTCCGGATTATTCCTGGAGCATCTGCCTAAAACGCCTATTACACAAGAGTAAAAGAGTAACGGAGCATTTACACCTTTGGTAAAAAAATTTTTTATTTTTGAATTTTCCGAAATACACAAACCTGATTGGTTGTTCACAATCTGATTGATAATGGACAACCAATCAGATCTTTGCATTTCCGAAAATCAAAATAAAAAATTTTTTTTACCAAAGGTGTAAATGCTCCATAAGAGAATTCAAATTTAATGTGCTTTCTGTATTACTCTCGTGGCTGCCTGCGCAGACATCCAGAGTTGTATACTCTTGACCGTATATGCCCACAATTTTTTGTCCTTTTTAACTCACGTGTAGTCATGTCTATACATAAGTTAGACAAGGACAAAAAAGAGAAGCATTAACGACCACGACTGAACACTTGATGCCTTTACTTCTTTGTCTTTGTCTTACACATGTGTGGCCATGAAAGCACGTACGTTAGAAAAGGACAAAAAAGTACGCATATCTGGCCACGAGTGTACCCTAAGGAGAAATTTGGGAGGAGTATGGTAAGGCTGCTCGTACAAGAAAAGATGGAACAGTGTGCAGAATATGATTCAAATCAATTAGAAAAGGACAGAAATATAGCTCTTTCCTTTTCTATCTCATTTGAAACACATCCTGCACAGTCTTTTCTTGTCCCTAAAGGACTTTATCCAATATATTCCTAAATGTTTGCGTTGCGTGACTAACGCGTTGGCTCGCAAGCGCTGTGACGTCATCAAAGCATTGATACCGATCACGAACAAAAAGTTTGTTTTATGGCCATCTAATCCCTGTTTTCCAACTTTACAATTTTTAATGCAAATATTTTTAAACGGCTTTTAATAATTTTAATTATTTAATAATTATAATTAAAAAATTCTGTGCCTTAAAATCAAAACCAAACTTTTTGTCCGCAATTGGTATCAATGCTTTGATGAAGTCACTGAGCTTGCCAACCAAAGCGTCAGTCACATAACGCAAACATTTAGGCTCATATTGGAGAAAGGCCTTAAGGGCGCAATTACCTCCAGCTGCCTGCACAGGCAGCCATTAAGGGTACGGTCACACCTCGGTAGATAGCGAGGCTATCTGTCTATTCTATAATATAACGTATAAGAGTGAGAGAAATAAAAAATATTCTTGTTTCTCTCACTCTTATACGTTATATTACATTGTAGATAGGTAGCCTCGCTATCTACCGAGGTGTGACCGTACCCTGAGAGCCAATCAGAGAGTCAGTAGATTTAAATTTGAATTTTCTGTCTCTATTACTCTTGTACGATTCTGTGTGGTGGGAGGCTGCCGGAGGTGTGCGAGCGCCCTGAAGTCGGTTCTACAATGAACGTGTACGTGAACGCGACGTGCTGACGTCACAATTTTAAAGCAGCGTCTACAATAAGCGCGTTTGAGCGCGTCGGACGTGGACGCGAACGTGGACGTGCTGACGTCACCCATTTGAATAACATTGTGACGTCAGCACGTCCACGTTCGCGTCCACGGCCGACGCGCTTATTGTAGACGCTGCTTAATCAAATGGGTGACGTCAGCACGTCCACGTCCGATGCGCTCATTGTAGAACCGACTTAAGGCGCTCGCACAAGAAAAGTCGGAGCAGTATGCTGGATGCGGATCAACAACGAGCCGTACATACACGCACACATCGAAGTGAGCCAATCGCGATAAAGCTGGTGGTGCGTACTGTCGGGTACGTGTACAGTGTCCTTCCATCTTTGTTTTAGGGTGTTCGCACAAGAAAAGATGGAACAGAAAAGAGCGATATTTCTGTCCTTTTCTAATTCATTTGAATCACATCCTGAACACTGTTCCATATTTTCTTGTGCGAGCAGTGTAACAGTCTCTACTGTACACGTACCCGACAGTAAGTACAGATATGCTCTACCAGCTTTATCGCGATTGGCTCACTTCGATGTGTAAGGCTGCTCACACAAGAAAATGTGGAACAGTGTGCAGGATATGATTCAAATGAGTTAGAAAAGGACAGAAATATTGCTCTTTCCTTTTCTATTTCATTTGAAACACATCTTGCACACTGCACTTAAACCTCAACTTAATTTTTTATGGTTTCTGTTTTATCACAGTTAATTTAAAGGCGTTTTCGTACCTCGGTGTCTACCTATAGAGTGCAGTCCCATTACGGCGCGAATGCAGAATGCAAAGCAGAAAACCAAGAGTGCAGAAGAGATAGAAAGATGTAGCTATCCTTTTCACTCTCATTATTTTCTGCTTTGTATTCTGCATTCGCGCCGTCATGGGAATGAAGCCTTTACAAGAACACGTGTTCTGCCTGCTCTCGGAGCGGTGTTGTCAAGTCGAATACAGTCCTAAGCATAACTGAGTCGGTTGCGATAGTCGGTTGTGGTAAATGTATCTTTTGCATAAAATTTGAGGTTAGGAGCCCCATATTGGGAACGGTGGTCTAGTAACAATCTAGTAACTTTGACCCATTCTCTCCCTCCATTTTGTTTTTTCTACTCTTTCTAACCTATTAATTGAAGAGAGACAAAGAAAGAAAATGGAGGGAGAGAATGGGTCCCCACCAGATGGCGTATTGCAGTTTAGCCGATCCCAATACGGCACCCGACATAGCGCAACCGACTCAGTTGTGCTCACGGTCGTATATACAGGTCCGGAATCTTGTCTGTTTAGGTGGGGTCTCGCGGTGAAGCCCGCCGATAGGTGGCTACGTGTCGAAAAGTCTACTCTATCTTTTTTCCACCAAGAAAGAAAGACGAAGATAGAGTAGACTTTTCGACACGTAGCCACCTATCGGCGGGCTTCACCGTTTAGAGCACATAACCAAATGTGCTATAAGAATACATTCTAAAGACGCCACGTGTTTTTTTTAATTACAGAAATTTAGTTTTTTTTATTATTAAAATAGTGAATTGTGGTATTTTAATAATAAACACAAGGTGGGACAAATTATGGCAGACAAAAGGCCTTTGTAAGTATAATTTTATAAATAAAATGTTTTTATATTTTATTACACTGTTGTCAAAGGAATTGACAAAGAGTTGCCTTCTCTGCTAACTGAATGTATTAAAGAATATTAAGAAATCACTATAATTATTTGTAAAATTAATTATTTTCAATAATTTGAATCAAATTCTTCGAAAATCATATATAATTTAAAATATGTTATAATCACCTAAAAATTCTCCGAAATTCAATTATTTTCTGAAATTTGTAAAAAAAAATTATCATTTGAATTTTAATCTAATTTATGAAAATTTTAGTTTAAAATCTCCTGAAAATCAATTATTTCTAAAAGTTTTAACTCAAACTCTTTTAAGGAGGGTGGCGGGTCAACATAACCTAAAAAACCTGTTAAAACTAAAAAATTGTTTTTAAATCAAACAAAAATATAATAAACATTAATTTCAAAAAATTTTAGAAGATCTAGATTTACTCCGTTCAAAAAAAATTATTTTTTTCCAAAATATTTTGTCAATAATTATTTTTTTAACATTTACTTTTTTTTCTTTTAAATTAGACAACAAGTGCAATTTTTAACCAATTTTTATAAACAACAGCTCATTTTAATCAGTTAAACATTCTCTACAATTGTAACCTTTTTTATATTATAATAAGTATGTTCTTAAAAAGTTATTTAATATAATAAATTTTAATTGTTTATAACTTTTTAAGAACATACTTATTATAATATAAAAAAGGTAACAATTGTAGAGAATGTTTTACTGCTGTTTTTTATAAAAATTGGTTAAAAATTGCAATTTTTGTCTGATTTAAAAGAAAAAAAAACTAAATGTTAAAAAAATAATAATTGACAAAATATTTTATAAAAAAATAATTTTTTTCGAAAGGAGTAAATCTAGATCTTCTAAAATTGTTTGAAATTAATATTCATTTTTTTTGTTTGAGTTAAAAACAATTTTTTAGTTTTTACAGGTTTTTGAGGTTATGTTGACTCGACACCCTCCTTAAAGTTTTTTTTTAAATTTTCTTCTCTAAATGTATTATTTCTATTATCTTACATAAAATTTTTTTTACATTTTATTATTTAAAAAACTTTCTTAATACAAATTTTTTTAAAATTCAGTAATTGTCTGAATCTAATAAAAAAATATTCATCAAATTAAATTTACGCAAAATTCTCAATTAAAATTTTTTAACATTCAATCATCTCCTGCACTTTGTAACAAATCTTCCTCAATTCATTTTACCAAATTATGATGGTGATATGAAATAAAACAATAAATTTAACAACCCACACAACACAATATATGAGCCAAAATTCCTGAAATGTCCAAACAAAAAATTAAAAGTTCTCGAGTTTAATCCAGTCCTTTCTAAAATGATTTTTTTTTCAAAGTACGGAAAAATTTGGGAAAAATTCGAGACCAAGAAAAATTCATTTTTTTCATTTTTTACTTCTTAAAATTAATTTTTCAAAGTACGGAAAAATTAGGAAAAATTCGGGGCCAAGAAAAATTAATTTTTTTACATTTTTTTACATTTTAAAATTAGTCTTTCAAAGTACGAAAAATTAGGAAAAATTCGGGGCCAAGAAAAATTAATTTTTGCTCTTTTTTTCTACTTCCTAAAATTAGTTTTTCAAAGTACAGGAAAATTTGGGGAAAAATTCGGGGACGAGAAAAATTAATTTTTTTTCATTTCATTACATTTTTAAATTTGTCTCTCAAAGTTCGTGAAAATTGGGGAAAATTCGGGGCCTAGAAAAATTCATTTTTTTCAATGTTTACTTTTTAAAATTAGTTTTTCAAAGTACAGAAAAAATTGGGAAAAATTCAGGACGAAGAAAAATTTATTATTTTCATTTTTTTACTTTTTAAAATTAGTTTTTCAAAGTTCGGGAAAGTTTGGGAAAAATCGGGTCAAAGAAAAATTTATTTTTTTCATTTTTACTTTTCAAATTTAGTTTTTCAAAGTACAAAAAAATTTGGGAAAAATTGGGGGCCAAGAAAAATTGATTTTTTCTAATTTTTTTAATTTTTAAAATTAGTCTTTCAAAGTACGGGAGAATTTGGAAATTCGAGGTAAAGAAAATAATTTTTTCTCATGTTTTTTACTTTTTAAAGTAAAATTAGTAAATTAGTAAATTTTTTAAAGTATGACGAAAATTTTGGAATAAATTCATGGTGAAAAAAATATTTTTTTCTCAATTTTTTACTTTTTCAAATTTGTTTTTCACTGTAGAGGGAAAATTTTGTGTAAAATTCGGGGTTAGAAAAAAACATTTTTACATGATAACGCAAATAGATAATAGTTAATGCAAAGTGATCTTTTGTGTTAATACAAATTTTAAGTATGAAGATAAAGATTTAAAGAATACTCTTAATGAATAAATTTTATTTAATCGAAATAAAAAAAAGAGGAAAAATGATTTTTTCTTGGACCCGAATTTTCCCAAATTTTCCCATACATTGAAAGACTAATTTAAAAATTTAAAAAAATAAGTAAAAGTGAATTTTTCTTGGCCCTGAATTTTTACAAATTTTTCCGTACTTTGAAAAACTAATTTTAAAAAGTAAAAAGATGAATTTTTCTTGACCCTGAATTTTCCCAAATTTTCCCGTACTTTGAAAAACTAAATTTAAAAAGTAAAAAAATTGAATTTTTCTAGGCCCCGAATTTTCCCAAATTTTCCCGTACTTTGAGAGACAAATTTTAAAAAGTAAAGAAAATAAAAAAAATTAATTTTTCTGGGCACAGAATTTTACCCAAATTTTCCTGTACTTTGAAAAACTAATTTAAAAATTTTTTAAATTGAGAAAAATGAATCTTTCTTGGCCCCCGAATTTTTTCAAATTTTTCCGTACTTTAAAAAACTGATATCAAAAAGTAAAAAAATGAGAAAAAATTATTTCTTCTTAGACCTGAGTTTTTCCCAATGTTAGCCGTACTTTGAAGAACTAATTTTGACGAGATTTTTGTGATTTTGTAATGTTAAAGCAAAGTATGGGAAGCGCATATAACCGAAGGTTAGCTTAATTTTGCTCATACTTTAAAGTGCGCGAAAAATCTGAAAAGTTTGGTGAAAATTTTTCCCATACTTTGCTGGCTATTGATGGTTTTTTCCCATACTTCGATTTTTACGCGGAGTTGTAATTCAAAAACTATTTTATCAAATTCAATACTAATTTATTTTTAGACTTTCACCAACAATTACAACATTTTAGAAAATTATGGATTAAATTTGAGAACTTTTAATTTTTTGTTTGGATATTTCAGGAATTTTGCTTCATATTGCTGTAAGCTTATTTCAACCTTACATGTAAGCTTTGTAAGCTAGCAATGTAAGCTTCAAGTAAGGTCGAGGTATGATAGAAATGTCCGCCATACAGTAAGCTTACAAAGTAAGGCCATGGTAGACTTACATGGAAAGGTCACTGCAAGGTTACAGTAAGCTTACACGGTAAGTTTTCAAGGATATCAATGTGCCATTCCAGGAGTTTTTTAGCACTTTTCGGAGTAACCTTTCCAAATTAAATGAAACATTTAATATTTGTATAAATAATAATATTTGTTAGTATAAAGGTCCAAAATAATCACTTTTTAAGTAAAACCAATTGTTTATTTAAAAAATACAATAATAAATAATGCAAAAAATTCACTGTTTTCCTGCAACTCCAAATAAATTGGTTTAAACATCAAAATTTTCCTTATTTTTCACGCTTGAATACCGCACAAGAAACATAATGCACGAAAAAATATTCAACTCACAATTTATTAAACAATGTTTGTTTACTTTTTTGTATTTTATTTATTGTGAAACGTCTGTTATAGTTGCGCGCGACGTTCGGAAATTGTCGCTCTCGTTATTGAGCAGAAGCTCATTACACTAGCGTAGTAGAAAGCATGTTGTGCGAAAAGTGAGGTTATGTTGTCATTAAAAGAAACGTAAACATTTCTGGTTATCCCGGTTTTTAGCAAATATTAGAGAAAAAATTGCTGTGATCTCTGAGATTGTTTAGAGTTTGTCTTATTAGTTTTGATTATATTTTTCATTTTTTATCAGTTAGATCATTTTGCTAACGCTTTGTTTCTTTTTAATGAAAAGGAAGTGTAATGGATTAAAATGAGTGCAAATATGGCCAAATTAACGCAATGATTTTAATTTCAAACCAATGTCATTTTTGAAATTTTCTGTAATTATTTAATATATTTTAATCAATCTCTTCTTACCGGAACTGATTATCAAGCTTTCAGTGTAGAAATGTGAATAAAAACATTTTAAATATTTAAACTATTATGCCCTGCTTAAAATATCGGATAAGAAACAAATGTCGGATAATATTTTAGACAGAACCGTATGAAATAGTCCCAACTTTTCCTGCTTTTTGTCAGGTTTTTTCTTTCTTTAATCTGATTAACAGATTTGCAATTAATTTGTACAAACGACATTTGTACGGTTTTCACGAATCATATCCTTCAGTAAAATTAAAAAAAGAGAATGAAGAGGTACTCATCCGAAAATATCCTCAGCTTATCCTTTGTTTGACACACTGGGGTACAAAATACCCCACGTTTTTCCATTCTTACCAATTTTTCTCGAAATACCTCACGTTTTCCAATTTTTTAAAAATACTTACTTTAAATATTCTACTATATAACTTATATAGTTTTCAGAAGATACCTCTCAAGAATATGTAAAAAAAAATTGAAGTAGATATATTTAATATTTTATTTTTCATGATGATTTTTGTCGATGGGGTACAAAAAACCCCAATGTGTCAAGTATGATACTCAGAAAAAGTGTGTCAAGTAAAGGTTATACGGACTTGTCCGAAAGTTATACTATTTTTGTACGAATTCTGAACGATCTTATCTGAAAAGTAACCTGACGTTTGTGTCCGTTTCTTATTCGACATTTTAAGCAGGGTGTACAATATATTATCTTGGTTTATTGCAGTACACCCGATTATAATAAAAATAGTGAAAGTATTATGGACGAAGATAATACTACCGCTTACACATCTGAAAAGCGATCTTTATCACTGACATTTCCTGATCATCAACCGCTTCAACGTACTTTAAGTACATTGCAACCAACAGAGTAAGTTGTTTATATAGTGTTTACATGTTTCTAAGTCAAATATAATGACCTTTCATATCTCTAAAAAAAATAGCCGCCGTGACTGTAAAATATACAGTAGGTAATTCATATTTTCGAATTTTTTTTAATTCCGCCAAAAATATTTAATTTTGTAAACATCTATAATTGGAATCAACATAAAGCGATTACACTTAAAAACAATTCGATTTTATTTAATAGTATCTTCATTTTTACGAAAACGGAAGAATCATTTATATGATGGTATCATTATTTCGTTAAGTTCTTAAAATTATTAGCTCTTATTTAAAAAAGCTCCCATATCTACAATGAATTACAACCCAGGTGCGAATTGTCGGTCGGGCCATGGTTGGGCCAACCTTGTGAATGGTCGTACCAACTTTGGCAACCAAAGGTCGGCCGAACTAGCGAATTGATAACGGCCGCCAACCAATGGCTGACAAAGTTGGACCGACTATCGGTACCAAAGTCGGGCCATCTATGGGCGCCAAAGTTGTGCCGACTATGGTGACGAAGGTCGGCTTGACATTGGTAGCCTTTGTCGGTCCACCTTTGGTAAATATGGTCGGGCCAACTATGGGTGCCAATGTTTGGCCGACCTTCGGAGAAAAGTTTAAAAAATGATTATTTATTTCTACAATTAATATACATAGGGTATTATCTTAAATTCATAATTTATGTGTTGTTTACATCTTAACATTAAACGCAATCTTATACATACATATTTAAAATAACTAACGCTTACTGGGCTTACTAAATCGATTAAAACATACAATTTTTTATTTTGATTATGGTAATATTGAAATCTACTTGATAATGGTCGGTCCAACTGTGGGCCACTAATTGGCCGACTTTCTCCTCAGAAAATTTAAATATTATTATTATTAATTGAATTAATTATTAAACACATTATTATAACATAAAATTATAGAATATTAAACTGAATAAAAACAAAATTATTCATGACAACGATTTTTTCTGTGACAAAAAATATCATTTTTATAAAATAAAAATCCTACTTAATTCTATAAAAAAATTACACAAAAAACTAGACTTTTAATTAAAATTCTTTCATCCATTAATAAAAAGAAATTCCCAACTCTGAATCAATATTGGGTATAAATTATTGTTTTTATTTTATTTTTATTTTGATAACTAAAATCACCAGTAAAACGGTGTTCATTGAAAAGTCCATCCACTATAATCTTGATATATACCGACTGCCGACAACCATCGGCCCGACTTTGGCCAGAGTTGGCCCGACTTTTTAGAATTAGGGTTTTTGAACTTTGGCTACCATAGTTCTGCCGACTATCGGCCCGTCTTTGGCCAGAGTCGGCCCGACCTTTTAGAATTAGGTTTTTTGAACTTTGGCAATCACAGTCGGTCCAACTTTGGGTGAAAGTAGGAACCAAAGTCGGGCCATCTTTGGCTGCCGAGGTTTCGGCAGCTATAGATGGACCGACCAAGGCCCGACGTACCAACTATGGCTGCCGACATAAATTCGCACCTGGGAATAAGCAATAAAAAAATCAAATTTTTTTTCATTAACAAAATTAGCATGAAGCGAAATGATTTGCCACATGATCCACTCCCTGAACCTTTGTAACATTTTATCGGAAGTGTATGGGAAGCTTCCGGTAATTTTAAAATTTTGGTCTCATGGAAGCTTTCGAATAGAAGTATTATTAAAACCTTCCAAATGGATAGCGAACAAATCTTCTACCTGTGTATCAAAGAGAAATTTCCCGAATATTACTTGTAAGTTTCCTTTTCAATTCATTCTATGGTGGAATTAACTTGCATATATGCAGGATAGCTTCGCCAGATATTCTGTGAAAGGTTTACTTAATATATTTAAGTTGAAATTTTCTCAATTTTTTGATGAAATTTTCCATGACGCAGACATTTGAATATTATAGGAATCTTAAAAGAATTCCTTCAAAATGTAGCGTAAGTGTATCAATTACTGCTGATGCCCCCAATTACTACGAATTGTATAAAATTAGTCAAACTTAGTAATTGAGAACATATAACTGTTTCAAAATGACTTTAAAAATTAGTCTAAATGATATTTGATATTAAATCCACTAAAGATGCATATTTCGGATCTTATCAAATTTGCTATTCAAGTTTTAATTGAACCTATCACAATAATTAGAGCATGCGTATATTCTTCTTATGCTGCTATTACTGTGGCGTATCCAGTAAACCTAACCTCTAAATCAAGGCTTTTAGCCTTGATCCTGTGCAGGATCTCTGTTCCCATATGCCGCGCAAGATTCTGTTAGGATCCTGTACATGTTTTTCAAGTTTCTGGCCAGATCCCTAACAGTTCATCCACAGGATCCTGCGCATAAATTTTATGCTGGTTAATTTTCTTAACTTTAAAAGATATACACTACCGTCCGAAATTGTGCGAACTCTGCTTTTTCAACAACTATAAAACTGTTCAAATCTTCAAAAATATTACAACTAAAATTTTTTCCTCTTTATTTTATTAAAGCTAATAAAATTCTGAAAGAAATGACACCTTGACAAAGAGAATATGTTAATTTTTCAATTAGATATCTAAGAAAAACCCAATTTTCAATGTTTTTACTATTTTTTTTATTTCTCTGGCAAAAATTAATATTTTTAAACGTTCTTGGGCTCATTGAAATCGTATTTTGTTATGCAATTCAAATTATATAAAAAAATTCATGTACACATTCTTCCCTAGCGTATGCAAACCGTGAAAGTTGGCTCATAAAATGTCAAAAAATTTTGATTAATATTTATATGACAAAAAATGATCAGTAAAATGTATAAATCTTAAATTTACTTACATAAATCAGAGAAGTTTAGAATGATATATTTACTTGATTTTTAAACATTATATTTTATTGTAGAATTAAATTTAAATTTTTTGACATTTTATGAGCCAACTTTCACGGTTTGCATACGCTAGGGAAGAATGTGTACATGAATTGTTTTATATAATTTGAATTGCATAACAAAATACTATTTCAATGAGCCTTAGAACGTTTAAAAATATTAATTTTTGCCAGAGAAATAAAAAAAATAGTAAAAACATTGAAAATTGGGTTTTTCATAGATATCTAATTAAAAAATTAACATATTCTCTTTGTCAAGGTGTCATTTCTTTCAGAATTTTATTAGCTTTAATAAAATAAAGAGGAAAAAATTTTAGTTTTAATATTTTTGAAGATTTGAACAGTTTTATAGTTGTTGAAAAAGCAGAGTTCGCACAATTTCGGACGGTAGTGTAATATTTTGGGCATTAAAGTTCACATTTATAGTTAAAGACAACTTTTTATGATAATATGAATATGTATCCAGAAACTTCCTGCAAGTGTTTTGTAATTATTTGTTTTTCTCTTGTATGATTTTACAGCTTATTCTTAGAAGACCCGTTTCAAGAAACCAGCCATCCTGTCTTTGAAGATCAAAAGAAGGAGTGTCACTTACATCGTAAACGGAAGGTAAATAACACAGCACATAATCTTGTAGCAACCTTGCGGTTTAAGGTTGTAGGAAGGAACAATATGACCACCTTTTGTGACTTGCAGTAATTGGGGTACTGTTACTCATTGTCAGTACCTACCCTATTGCAGTTTAAACTTGTAAGTCTACAATTTAAGCTTACGAAAAGTTTACGAAGTTAAAAGAAATTAATACTAATAACCAAACTTCAAGTATACAGAGTGTGGTAAAAGTATTGAACACCTTAAATATTTCTTAAAATATGCAGTTTGGGTCAAAATGTTTAAAACAAAAGCTTACCATGTACACGGATAGAAAAATTTTGATGTGGCAGCGAACTATTCGCTTTCACAACAAATTATGTTAGCTAATATAGGGACACAAACTAATTTGCTATGAAGTAAAAAAAGTTTTCTGTGACAGTAAATTTTTTAAAATTAAGATTGATACTGTAGTGATACACTGTATGGCGGACATTTTAAGTTTCCCTTAATCTTTCTGTAAGTTTAAATTGTAATCTTACAAAACATACATCTAAGTCTGCATAGCTATAAAAATTTAAAATATATTTGCAGACAAAAAAGAAAGTTATTAACGATGATTTCATAAGCCCCAGCGAAGAACAGAATAAATTTCAGCCCAGCATTTCAAAAGAAAGTAAATTCTCAAGCAATATGGAAGTGGATGAGGTAAAAAATATTTTATCTACAAATATTTATTTATGTTGTATTCATTTTGTAAGTCAGTTTTTATTATGTCGATAAATAATCATTTTAATAATTAACTTCCAAATACAAGAAATTGTTTTCATGTTCTTGTATGTTTTCATCTACAGAACATTAATTTTTATTTAATTTTTATTTTATTTAAATATTTTAAAATTATTAAATTAAAAAAATTTTTTTTTAAACTATTAAAAATATTATTTATTTAATTTCATATTTAAATGAATCATGAGTACTTTTCAGAATTAAATATATCAATAAGAAAAAGTTGCCCAAAGAGATTTCATAGTATTCAGTTTATTAAATGAACAATTTTTATCTTAAAACTGTATTATTTCAGCTACCAGTAGAATACAATGATAGTTGGTCAAAAAATACATTTACCAAGCAATTTCTACAAAATACAGAAATGTGTAAACCAGGTTCCTCGTCTGAAATTGCAAATCTTCAACTCGCAGATGAAAGTGATGATCCCGACTCAATCATGGAACACTTGACTGTAAAGAATGTTCCTAATAAGGTAAAATTTAAAGCAATAATTAAAATACGGAGATTTAAAGTTTGAAGAGAATGGTGTCAAAAATGTTTACATTAGGGGGGAAACTCGTGTAAATTTTTTTTTATAGTTTTGTTTTGCTTTAAAAATTAGTTTACTACCCAGTAAAAAAAATAATTCAGATGAATTGAAATGAATTAAATTTTTTGTCAACGTTCAATTCGTATTTGTCGCAAAGCAAGATTCAGTGAAGCCCTTTGTATATTCAATTCAATTAGTAGCAATGAGATTTCTTCGGTTGAGAATTAAAAAAATGACCAACTCGACTATTGAATTTGTACTGACGAATTGAAAAAAAATTGAAGCTCAAAAGTTTGTTTCTTGAATTAGTACGAATAGATAGTTTGGAAGTTGAATAAAGCTTTCACGAATTCAGGAGAATCGCAAATAGCTCCAATTCAAATTTGTCGCTAAGTGGGATTCACTGAAACCCAGGATATATTCATGTAAATACAACTAAATTAGTTTTTATTTGATGGATATCTGTAGAATAAGATCCTACATTATTAATCTATATTTCGAAATATGAATATCTGTAGGATACATATTTATAGCACTTCAAATGTTACCAGATACAAGTAACGAAGCTCACGAGATCGCTCTATTCTTTCGCTTTCTTGTCAATATAATTTTATGAATTGTAAGAAGCAATCACTATTAGCAAGTGATAGAAAATCTTGGTTTTAGTGTAATAGTTATTTTAGAATACATAACGTTTTGAAGGCAATAATTAAACACTACTTTTTTGGATAGAAAACTTTAAACGCGTTTTTCTCAAAACGTGTTTTTTCGCGCGCCGTGCAATGCAGCTAAGGCAATTTTTAACCGATTTTCATGAAACTTACCAAAAATCTTCTTTAACGGGGGAAACTCGTGTAAATGCACGTTTTTCAGGAATTAAAAAAACTGATAAAGTTTATTGAATTAAAGTAAAGCATACCTTAAAGTACACAATATAAGCTTTATAAAAAATTGTTATAAAAAAATATTACAAAATGGCGGCGTTACAGGTGATTTTAGTTACATCTTTGATTTTGCGCCGTGCAGCCTACAGGTCAAAAATATCAACTAAAATCAAAAATCAACATTTTTACCGTTAAAATACGCAAATACGCTTTGCATGACAAAGAAAAAACTAAAAAAGAATTTTTTTTTGAAAATTTGGGTCTCTTTTGAAAAAAAAATAACTTTTTTTATTAACAATGTTCAAAAACAATTGTTAAAAAATTTAAAAAAAACGATCTCGTCATGCAATAGCCAATAAGATAAAGAAGATTTATGGTAAGTTTGATTAAAATCGGTTAAAAATTGGCTGAGTTACATTACACGGCGCACGAAAAAACACGTTTGGAGAAAAACACGTTTAAAGTTATCGATACATGAAAGTAGTGTTTTAACTTCTGCCTGGAAGACATTATGTATTCGAAAATAATCATTGCACTAAAACCAAGAATTACTATCACCCAGTGGGCAAAGGGACATTTTAAATACATCTAAAAGACGTCTCATCTTGTCCGCGAACATACGGGAACAATGATAGTAAAGTCTCGGGGACATCATAAATGTCTAAAAGACATTGAAGAGGATGTCCAAAAGACGTCTTCTGGACATCTAAAAGACATAAAAAAGAAGTCTTTTAGACGTCCTTTTTACATCACTTTAGATCTTCATAAATAGACATTTTTCACAATATTTTCTATGTTAAAATACATGAATATTGTATAAAATATATTTTAAGTTTTATTTTATATTTTTTAAATTATACAGAATTAATAAAAAAATGTCGATGAAGCTGAGAGCGAACTCGAATATCTTGGGCTTGAAGCATTGCGCCTTAAGCACCTCAGCCGTTGAAGCTAGATTTAAACCTCTACAAAGTTTACGGTGTCACTTTTCAATGAAATGAATTTAACTTAAAAAATTCAAATAACCTAATCGTCAACATTTTCTAAGTCCATGTTTAACTCATGGTTGTCTGCATTAGGTAGCATCTGAAGTACTAAACATATGCTTACTGTAGACATTCATACATCTAATTATAGATTGGTAATGTAGGATCATATTCTACAGATAGTAAACTAATTTTTACAGCAAAAAAAATTTTTTTTTAATTTAAAAAACTTTTTTTTGTAAATTGTTTATAAAAAAATTAATTTTTTAAATGGTCCTTAATTTTCAAAAAAAATTTTTTTTTACTTTTCTCCTCGTCATGCAAAGCGTATTTGTGTATTTTGAAGATGAAAATTTGATTTTTTGATTTTGGTTCACATTTGAGGCCAGTAGGCTGCACGTCACAAAATCTAAGATCTGATATTAAACGCCTGTAAAGCCGCCATTTTGCAATATCTTTAGTTTAAAAAATTATTATACATAGCTTATATTGTACACTTTAAGATATGCTTTATTTCAATTCATTAAACTTTACCGCTTTTTGTAAGAAAATCTTAAAAAACGTGCATTTACACGAGTTTCTCCCCTTAAGGTATGCTTTATTTCAATTCAATAAACTTTACCACTGTTTTGTAAAAAAAATCTTGAAAAATCATACATTTACATGAGGTTGCCCCCTTAATGAAATGAAATCTTTGGACTTCAATAATAATTAGTTTGTAACAACGAAATGGAGAAATTTATGTTGGAACATCCTTATGAAAAGGGATCATTTTGGCTCTATTGGTCTTTTCTATGTGCTTGAATTGTTTAATAACTTTGGTAAATTTTGAGAGGTTTACCGTTCCTTTGCATATAATACACCCGAGTTTTATTGTAACATTTTTTTCTTTTTCTTATAACTTTTGTTCTTTTGATCCTACAAAAAAAAGTTCTAAATGTTTTTTACTCTAAAAATGTTTAAAACGTGAAATTAAATTTTATTTTTTAAATAAATTAATTGAAATTTTATAATTTTTTATTGCAATAATTTTTTTCATAAATTTTAACATTTTTAGAGTAAAAAACATTTAGAACTTTTTTTTGTAGGATCAAAAGAACAAAAGTTATAAGAAAAAGAAAAAAATGTTACACTCAGAAAAAAATTTGTTTGAAACAACCAAAGTTTGGTTGAGTCAACAAAATAAGTGCATTGATATACAGTTAACCAAACATTTGGTTGTATAAACCAAATGTTTATTTAGCTCAACCAAATTTTTTTCTTTGGTCTAAAAATTTATTAAAATGAACCAAATGTTTATTTCGATTAAATAAATATTTATAAAAAACCCAAAAGTTAAAGAAAATCTGAGATATCATATATCGTTCTCATATGAAACGCCTCATATGTAAAATCATATATGGTACCTGGTACTATCTGATTACCATCCATTTCTCTCCGTGCTGTTATGGATCATACGCAGGATCCGTTGTAAAATATTGAAACAGGGATACTGTACAGGAACATTACTTACTTTGGTTCCTCTGCAGGTTCCCTTGTCTGAAAATTTAAAACAGATTTTCAAATAATAATTTCTATACATGAACCTCCACACGATCCCATGCAGGAACCTTTATTACTGAATGTTAACATCTTTACTTGTTGCGCAGTAAGTTTTTATATCTCCTACGTCTACGCAAAGGATTTTTTTAAATTAAGTGCAATAACATATATTCATCTGAAAATAAAAAATTTATTTTATTTAAAAAAATGCACCCTGGATCCTGCGTGGGATCCTCTTATGGTTCCAGCAAATTCTAATGTTCCTGCACAGGATCCTACACAGGATTCCTGTTCCAATATCCTGCAACGTATCCTGCATAGGATTTTTAACCAGATCCCTCAGAGAACCTTTAAGGATCCTACATAGGAACCTTTAGGTGAGTGTCATCCTGTAAAAAATTCTTTAGCTAATGGGAACAGTACGTAAGTACTTCCAATAAACTGTTGAGAAAAAAAATTGATGAGTTTTGCAAAAGCACCGACAAAGTGAACACTTTTCTCTTTTTTAAAAAAATTTAAATGCTTTTAATAACAGTAATTTATAGAAATTGCACAATTTATTATGTAGTAATTTACAGCCCAGTAAAAAAAAGAATTGGGAGTAAGTGAAAAGAATTGGTAGTAACTTAAGCTGAATTCGATTTGGCGAAAAATTGACGTTTGCTCATTCGAGTATGCATTATAAATGAATACCCTGTGGGCAAAAAACCATGTTCATTCTAAAAACGTTTTAAGGACATTCTTAGAACGTTTCATGTCCGCCAAATAATGTTCTGTAACATTTTAAGAACATGGATGTTCAAATAATGTTCTAGGACATTATTTGGCAGACATGAAATGTTCTAAAAACGTTCTTAAAACGTTTTTAGAACGAACATGGTTTTTTGCCCACAGGGTAAAATAAATGTTTCGAAGCAGTTTCAAATTTGCCATATGAGTACTACTCACAAGGTAAAATAGTAGGAAAATCTGTCATATTTCACTTTTATTTCTTTTTTAAAAATTATATATTTCTTACTCCAAATCGTCTTTTTTACACTCCGAAACATTTATTTTATTCATTTATAATGCAAACTCGAATGATCAAACGTCAATTCAAATGTTCTAGAGAAAAGAATTCACGGTAAGAAGAAAATAATTCACCGTAACGTTCCAATTTGGTTTCTTCGCTAAATCTAATTCAGCTTAATGTACCACAAATTTTTTTCGCTTACTTCCAATTCTTTTTTTTATTGCACGGAAAAAACAAATGAACTATTTTAGCATCAAACTGCTTTATCGTTTAATAGTATGTAACTTGTTGCTAAAATAGTTAATTTCTTTTCTCCGTGTGGGAGACAAAATTGTCTTAGGCCACTTTATCCTACTCATCGTACATAAATAAAACAAAATAGCAAATAAAATTTTAAATATTAAAAGCGTTCGCAAATGATGTGACGCACTGAGGAGGAGGGGGGCTTTGTTAAACGTGACACAATATATTTTTTTAAAAGAAAATATAATAAAATAGCGTGACAAGTGGGTAGGGGTCAAAATTCTTAAAAAAGTTCGAGACATCATTTGTGAATGTTCCCTATAACTTTTTAAAAATTGCTTGAATTTACTTGAAATATATATTACTTACGAGTTTTAAGAGTCGATAATTTCCAATTTAAACTTAATATTTAAAAATGTTTGATCGAATTTTATCTACGATTTTTAATAATTACTTGGATTCATTTGACTCTTTACTCAAAAATTTCTTGTTTTTTTAAACTAAGACCAGATGTATAATCAACGAACCTAAAAGGAAGTGAGTAATAAGTTTTAGGTCTATTGGATACGGAAGTTTGAATTTTTAAAAACTACTCAGCTAAAATATCAGTCCAGATTTAAAAAAAAATGATGTAATATCTTTGTGTTAAAATATAAATTGATTTTACAAGTTACATTAATTTTTAACTATTATTAATTACCTGATTTCTTATTTATTTTCTAAACTTAAAAGCGCTATTTTTATTCGAAATGCATTAGTTTAACAATCCTACTCT
Source organism: Leptopilina boulardi (assembly GCF_019393585.1). Lineage (NCBI taxonomy): Eukaryota > Metazoa > Arthropoda > Insecta > Hymenoptera > Figitidae > Leptopilina > Leptopilina boulardi. The sequence goes on along the minus strand of NW_026137782.1, from coordinate 43,116 downwards.
CGTCCAGACTACTTTTATAAACAGATGTTTTATTAATATTCTCGATCAATATAAATTTGCCTCATATTTTAGTTTTACATGTTCAGTAATCATTAATTTTAACATTATTAGTGCCTTTTAAGATGTTAATAATTTTCTAGGCGGACAGTAATATATATTCAATTGAGATGGAAAATGTTATAATTGAAAATAATGTTTTTTATGAAAACGTTTTCGACGCTTTTACTCCTGCAGAAGACGTACAACATCAATCAATTTTTTCAAAATTACATGGATTCTTACAAGATGAAGAATTAAATGATGTCGTGAGAGAACCTGTAAACAAAAGTAAAGGGGAAATCATTATGATGGTTCTACAGTACGCAATAAAATATGCACTTCCTCAAACTGCAGTAACTCAATTATTTAAACTTATAAATTGTTTGTTTGTGACGCCAATTTTGCCAGACACCACATATTTAATTGATCAACTATTTAATCCTTCAAAAATTGCAACATTTCATGGAACGTGTCCCGACTGCGGCATATATGTAGGTACTTTTGAACGTTCATCGAAGACAGTTTTAAAATGTCACATATGTAACATTAACATAGAAGTGAATAGCTTATCATACAATGATTTTTTCGTTAATTTTGATGTTTCTTATCAATTGTCTGAATTAATTGCGTCAAATACTGAATATTTTAAATTTCTTATGTCAGAAAGAATTTACGATAAAGATGTTTTCAAAGATATTTATGATGGAAGGAAGTATCGACAGTTTTTTGAAAATTTAAATGCATCTGACAGAGAAAAATATGTGACTGTAAATTTTAATACCGATGGTGCACCATTATTTGAAAGTTCTTCGTATTCTATTTGGCCAATTTTCTTGCAAGTAAATGAATTACCATTTCACATTAGAAATACAGAATTAGTTGTAGCAGGTTTATGGTTTGGTAAGAATAAACCAGATATGAACATTTTCTTAAAACCCTTTGTCGAAAGCATTAATAAACTCTTTACCGAAGGGTTCAACTGTAATATAGATAATCAGGAAGTAACCCTTAAAGTCTATCCTTTAGTATGTTGTGTTGATTCGGTTGCTCGTGCTTCGATGCATTGTTGTATGCTATTTAATGGTAAATATGGATGCCCTTGGTGCCTTCATCCAGGTAAATGGGTTTCTAATCCTGCGAATCCTAATTCTGGAAGTCATAAGTACCCATTAATAGATGAAGATGTAAATCTTCGAAATGTTAAGGATACTATAGAGCATATGTTCGAAGGTACGTCATTAAAGCCGTGTTTTGGTTTCAAAGGTCCAACTCCGCTAATCAATCTGAAAGATTTTGATGTCATTGAAGGTTTTGTACCCGATCCTTTACATATGTTTGCCGGAATTGGAAAACAGTTTGCAAATGTTTGGTTCGGTGTAAAAAATAAGTCTTCTGGTTTAGTTTCAAAACATAATATTGAAAAAATAAACGAAATTATGAAGAATTTAAAAGCCCCTTCTCAAATAGGTCGCCTCTGTCGTACACTTGATGATAAAGCTTTTTGGAAAGCTAAGGAATGGGAAAACTGGATCTTATATTATAGCATTCCCATAATTCAATTATTTTTAAAAAAAGAATTTGTCAATCATTGGCTTCTTCTTGTTGAAGCAATTTACATTCTTTCACAAGAGAAAATCACTTTATTTGAAATTGAACACGCTGACGTTTTATTGCACCAATTTGTTTGCGACATAGAATTGTTATATTCAAGTATGCAAATGACATTTAATGTTCATCAGCTATTGCACCTAGCTAAAAGTGTCTTAAATTGGGGTCCTTTGTGGGCGCATAGTGCTTACGGATTTGAGAGTGGTAATGGTGATTTGTTAGAAATTATCCATGCAGCCAAAGGTGTACACCATCAAGTTTGCCGGCATATTGGTTTTAACTGTAGTTTAATAACAATAAAGAGAAAAGTTTATCAGAATTCTTCTGCTGTCGCGAGAAAATACATCGATGAGTTGTGTCAAAGTAAAGTGCAAAAGACTTTAAAAATGTCAGAAGCTAGATATTATGGTGACATGTCTAAAGTAAATGAAGAATGGAGTAGGATATTAGATCTCTCTGATAACGCTGTAGCATTTAAAAAAATGGTGAGAAATGGTTGTCTTTATCTATCGAATATAAAAATTAATAAGAGATCTGACAATACGTTCGTTCGTCTTAGAAATGGCTCCTACGGGAACATTGTAAACTTTATTGTGGACAGAGAAACTAAAAAAGAATTAGTAATATTACAAATGTTAAAAACAAAACCTGCTTTTCCCAATAATCACATAGCTTATCAAAAAGTTATTAAAATTGATGAAGATGTTGAAGCAAAAAATGTTGTAGAAATTGATACAATTTGTGTTTATATTATAATTAATGATCATCGATTTATCTGTCCTGTATCTAATACTCTTTCGTATTAAATGTTTACATAAATTTTAAAAATCAAAAACATGGTAAAAAATTTTAATTAAGGGTCCAGATAGCACATCTTTTTGCAAAAAGTTTGCTTGGTAAAATTTCATAAATTTTACCAAGTCTTTAAAATTTTATAAAATATCGAAACTAAAACAATTTCAATGTTCAAAATTTTAGAGATATCTCAAAATTTATGAAATTTTACTAAACAAACATTCTGCAAACTTGATACCAAAGTACAGTGTATAAGTAGTTAAAAATTTTTTGACATATATGTTTTCCAAATGTTTTTTTGTGCTCTTTTGATTGGTGAAAAAAAAATTTCAAAAAATTCAAAAATTGAACCATTTTTCTGAAAATCAAATTTTTTTTTTACTTTTTCTTAAGTTCGGTCCTTTTTATTTTTTTATTTATTTTTTTTGAAATCTAAAAATGTGTATTTTCACCACAAAAAATATTTAGATGACCTTTTTTGTTATTTTTAAGATATTAGTTAATTAATTAATTAATTAAGGTTAATAAAAAATTATATATTTTACAAACAAAGTTATCATAGTTCTGACGTTACTAACATTAATTAACATTAATTAATTAATTAACTAATATCTCGAAAGTAACAAAAAAGGACATCTCAATATTTGTTGTGGTGAAAATACACATTTTTATCTTTCAAAAAAAAATAAATAAAAAAAAGGACCGAACTTAAAAAAAAAATTTGAAAAAATGTTTAATTTTCAAAAAACAGGGTCAAAATTTGAATTTTTTGAAATTTTTTTGGACCATTCGAAAGAGCAGGAATAAACCATTCGAAAACATTCAGGGCAAATTTTTTTTCTTCTCTCTGTTTAAAAGTTACAAGTCTTCAAAAATTTACTGTTTAAATTTTTCAAAAAAATTGAACCCCTTCTCTCTCCGCCAATTTTTGAAAAAACCTAACAATACTTCGTGGTTAAATTACCTTCCCCTAGAGCTAAACTATGTGCAAGTTACAGCCCGATCCGATCAACTTTTTTTCACTTAGTCCGCTACAGGAATTTTACCCCATGCGTAAAACTTGAAAACTTTGCATTGCAAACTTGCTGTAAAAAGATGTGCTATCCGCTGGTTAATTTCACTTTTACACCTTTAAAGACACAAGTCAAAAGTAACATCTTGCTGCAATACTTTTACTAAATCTGTTGAAAATACAAGCAGAAAGAAAATTTGAATCGAACCCGCCTTTTCAAAATTCAAAGCAAATTCAAAATTCACCAATAGTCGAATTTGACTCCCCTTTTCCCAATCGAACTAAGCAATTCCAAAATAGAAATTTCGCATTGATCTTTAATTGATATTATTCAATATTGTTGAATATATTCAGACAAAGATTTTCAAAAGGTACCCTACTGATAAAAATATTTTAGCAAGTGAAGGAGCTAATTAACATTGGATGTCATTGCCACTTTAGAATACAGAACAACTGTTTGCTCAACAAATTAGTATAAAAATTTATTAGATAAATCAATTTTCGAAATCTCAATTTCTAATTTTATTAATTAGAGTAAATCGCTTCAGTGAAGTCACATGTATTAAACGAAAATGTCATGTACCAATATATATTTTAAGTCAAATCATACTGTGAAGTAGTATTCAGTTAGACCATTCATATGCTTTTCAAAATACTTTTTTTAATGCTTTATTCAATTTAACTTGCCACGGAAGGTTTTTTTGAAATAATTTTATCAATTGAAAGCATACTAGATTTCATCAATAACCAAGCTTTTTTTATCGACAAACCAGATAGTCGAAAACTGTTTTCCAATTCCACTAATTACAAGAAGAAATTGGTCTCAACCATACGAGTTATATTGCGTATATTGTGTTATATTTATGTTATACTGCGTGAATCTTTGAAAAGGTGGTCGTAAGACTGAGTATACAGAGCGAATTATAGAAAAGACTTTATACACATTTTTACCCCTTTTATAATATATCAAATTGGTTGAAAAATCGTTCACCTGGGTGACAAATGGCTCACGAAAGACATTTATCTTTGGCTTGTTTTATCTTAACAAAGAATCTGATTGGATTCAATTTTTAATTCTTATTTAAAGGCTTATTTACATTGCGAAGCTATATTTGTCTACCTCACTTTCATTTAAGACAATTTTCTGATATTTCTTGCCATCATAAATATATCAATTTTAATTCACAATTTAGAATTATTATAAAAAGCATAATTGAGGACCCCGATTCTATAAAAGGCTCTACGCTTGAGGCAGCCGCCTTGCGACCAGTCAGGTGGTCCAAAAATGGAAAAAAATAAAATTCAAAATTAAAATTTTTTAAAAACGCTATTCTTTAGCAACTAAAAATCCGCACCTATTTTTCCTTTGAGATTTTTTTATAAAACAAATATTAAAATTAATAGAGGCAAAAAAGAAAAAAAATTTTTTACGATATTTTAATGAACTTTTAAAACATAACTCGTCCTAATTTCGCCAAATATTGATGGATTGTTTTGAAATTTTGTGCATTTTATTCAGTTTATACTACTAAAGACGACAATCATAAAAAAATTCAAAAAATTGTTATTATTTTATATTTAACAACAATAAAGTTTTTATTTTTGAAAATATGTGTGACAAAGTTTTTCCTCAAATATTAAGGAAGCCTCTATTAATTTTAATATTTGTTTTATAAAAAAATCTCAAAGGAAAAATAGTCGTGGATTTTTATTTCCTAAAGGATAGCGTTTTTAAAAAATTTTTATTTTATTTTTTTCCATTTTTGGACCATCTGACTGGTCGCAAGGCGGCTGCCTCAAGCGTAGAGCCCCTTATAGAATCGGGTTCCTCAATTTTTCTGCAAATGTACTACAATTTATATTTATTTAAGACCAAATTTTTTCCCTCACCGTAGTCGAAACTTTTTTAAAATTTCGATTGGCTTCGATTACTGTGGACAAAGTATCTTTAAACTACATGTAATTTTGTTTGCCGTAATTGATACACCAAAACCGATACAAACGCGCCGTAATAGAAAATTACGGTAATAGTTTCAATTTCTCATGTTTGTTTAAATAATCGATTTTTTTAGAGTTAAAATTTTTGGTATATTTAAATAACATAAGCTTTTAGTTTAATAAGTCTTAAATTGACTTTATACACACAGAAAAAAACTTAACTCAGAATGAGCCGTGTAGGAGGCTCATTTTGATGTGCAACAAAAATGAACCAGGTTGGTGGCGCCACTGTCTATGTCGTTTAGCATTGGCTCATTTTGATTTGCAACAAAAATGAGACTAGGTTTTTTCTGTGAATAGAAATGTCGAATTTTCTATTTCAAAGGTGTTTTGAATCGAATCGCGGTATAATTATTGCATTTACCGAATGTATCTTACTTTCAGTATTAAAAAATGTAATTTGTATTGTGTGTTTCCAAATACCAGCGTATACGAAATGTAAATTAATAAATGAAAAATTATTTCTGTTCGGATTTTATATTTTTTTAAATAGGTCCCCACTTTTCAAATTAAAAAAATTTTTCAAAAACAGAGGATGCGGTCATGGAAAATCAAGTATTTTCAAGTATGCAATTTTACATCAATTTCATTTATATCCACAGTTGATGAAAATATACACTTGAATAAGTTGTCCTAAAAATTATTTGTAATGTTTATCAATATAATGAAAAAATGTATGTATAATAGGGTATATTAGAAACAAAAGTAATTTTTGGCTTTTGTGGATTTTTAATATTATGTTTAAATTATTTGCATTTTTTCTTCAAAACATTAAGAAAAATAAGTTGTACACTACGCGGAATAGTATATTATGTGGCAAGCACGTAAAGTAGTACTTTTTAGGTGAGGATGTAATTTTCAGTACGAGCTGTCGTTAGTGCGACGTAGGTGAGACGAAGGCGAGCTGTAGGTGAGATGAAGACGAGTCGAGTCGAGCCGAAAGCGAGCCAAGTCGAACCGAAGTCGCACAGACAGCGAGTATTGAAATTATCCGAACCTAAAAATTACTACGTGCGAGCCACATACGCTATTTTTTTCGCCATTGTTATGAAAAAGTGAAACAATTTTAAAGAAATATATATATATATAATATATTATATATATTATATATTATTACAAAAATTATGCAAAAATTAACAACTGCCTAAAAAAGACTTTATAGGGCAGTTTACTGCCTAAAAAAGACTTTATAGGGCAGTTTTCTGCCTAAAAAAGTCTTTTTTAGGCAGTTGGCCCAAACTGCCTTAAAAAGTGCTACTTTATCTGCCCAAAACAGGCACAAAAAAGACACTTTTTCATGTCAATGGCGAAAAAAATTAATTCTTATGAAGGAATATATTAGAGATCCTGAGTAAGATCATTTATAAACAATCCTACACATATGTAATCTTCCGAAGGAACATTACACAAGATCTTGTGAAGCATCCTTCAAGAATTATATAATCGTTAATGTATGAGCCCATACAAGATCTTACATAAGAAACTTCTCAAGATCCTATGATATCATTTTCAACATACAGGAACATTTGAAGGTTACCAAGCAGGAACACATACAACTAACCAGCATCAAGGTTTGTATGAACTTGTGAAGGAACGTTCGAAGGTTACCACGCAGGAACATATACAACTAACCAGTATCAAGGTATGTATGAACTTGTGAAGGAACGTTCGAAGGTTATCATGTAGGAACACATACTACTTACCTGCGTCAAGGTACGTATGAACTTGTGAAGGAACGTTCGAAGGTTACCACGCAGGAACATATACAACTAACCAGTATCAAGGTATGTATGAACTTGTGAAGGAACGTTCGAAGGTTATCATGTAGGAACACATACTACTTACCTGCGTCAAGGTACGTATGAACTTGTGAATGATCATATTAAAGATCCTATGCAGGAAACCGTTAAGTTCCCTACAAAAGAACATTCTGAAACAACACTGCACATTGTAAGATCACTATAAGGAACACTCACAGGATCATGGTTATAATCTTGCAAAGGATTTTTCCCAAGGTTGTTTATGTAGGAACCTCTACAAGATCTGACCTAGGAAACATCATAAGATCCTATCTTATAATCAATTTCAACACATAAGAAACCGTGATTGATCGTACACAAATTCTTTACATGATCATGAGTGAAAAGGATCCCACATAGGAAACTGTTCAGGAACTTGCGAAAGATCTTATGAAGGAACTTAAAATAGGATCCTGTGTGTGTTCCTTCACAGGAATTTTCAATAGGGCTGCGGGGCGACAATATTCTCATCACATGCTTCGCGCGTGGGTTTAGATAGTTTCAGCGCGCCTCGCGCGCATTGTCGCACCGTCATGCTGAGCGCTCCGTATTTCTTTAATATTAAAAAAATAGAAGAATTAAATACTTTTTAACTACCCTAGGTATATAATTCCTTAATTAAATTTAAAAATTGCATTAAATTAATTACAAATGTTAAGTATATTTACTTGTACAAGTTCTCGCACAAGAACTAGTTCCAAATTCTGGTGCCGAAACATGTACAAGATCTTGTACATGTTCTCACTAGAACAGGTACAAGTTCAGCTGCTGAACAAGTACATTTTCTTGTACAGGGATTTTCAATAAGGAAGCTACTCTCTAGGGAGCAAATTTTATAGTGAACAGGCGAAAAAAGAGAAATATGTGTCTTCTTTACCAACCGACAGGAGTTTTCGTTTATTTTTTACATTAGTTCAATTTCAAAAGTGCGAATGCAGCGCTGCTCGAAAGTGAACAGTGTGCATCTGTGAATCAAATTGTAAGGTTATGTAGTCTTGTTGACAGAAAAAGTATTGTGAATATTAGATAGTCTTTATCAATATAATATTTATTACAAGTTTGAAATGAGTAACGATGAGAGTGACAACAAAGTTTCGTGTACTACTCCGGAATTGCTATTCCTAAACTTAAATGTTATTATATAAATTTTAAAAAATTTAAAGTTTAAATAATTTTGTTGTTTTATGACAAAATCATCTGGCTAACGAACTCAGGCGAAATTTCGATCTATTTATTTGAAGTCAATTTATTAAAATTTGTTCATGTTATCGTCGGACCAAATTTTATATACAGACATACATACAAACAGAAATTTTTGTAAAACCTTTTTTTTGGCATCAGAAAGTAACAAAACGTGGAGGTTCATACAGTGTAAAAAATTTAGGGAATTAACAGCAGTAGAAGTTGTGAGTTCGATTTGTCGAGTTCAAAATCAACTCGAAAAAGGAGTTAACCAAGATTGGAAGGGAGTTCAGGTTAGGGAGTTCAGTATGAACTCATATTCTTCAACTCGTGTAAGGAGTTAAAGTAATTTGACATTTAAAATCTATTCCAACGTTAGTACATCATGTTTTATTAAAATCGGAGGTACCCCTACTTCGGAAGTTTCCATGTAAAAAATAATAAAATAAAACATTTTTATTATTCAGATGTTTAATCCGCTACTTCTCAAAGAAGAGTATATAAGCTTGAAACCTTAAAGGCTATTATCTCGGAATCGTGATTTTTGAGAACTACGGTTACGGTGACTGCGATTTTTTTTAAATCGCTAAACCGATCGGGTTGAAATTTTCAGGAACCATTTCTAGAAATTTGTTTTTCAAAATCCTTCGTTCACGCACAAGGTAATATATTAATGAAATTTACATTGTTCTTTAAATTTAGTTAAACTCTGTGACTTATTTCAGTCACAGCAAGCAGCTATCAAAAATAGGTGTTTTAGTGCAAGGTCTACAGTTTCTAAAATTATTAATATTTTTTAATAAAAATTTATATACAAGTACATCGAAAGATGTACTATTCGATAAAATAAACTTCGTTTTAAAAAAATTTTTAAAAACGGCTAACAAATTTTTTGAAAATTCCTCTTTTTTGACGCGCATAAAGGTATATAACCCATTAACTAATAGAAATTTTTTAATTTCTTTTTACGTTTTTAGTCTAATATTAAGCGTTCTAAATAATATTTTCAGAAGTGATACAGTTAAAAATTTTTTTAATAAGCGTTACTACCCTCAACCAGTCGTTACAAAATAAAGTTCGAAAATCGCGCATTCATGCAAATAAACGTTTAAGTGATTGTTTAAATTTTAATATTTTTGACATAAATACTGCAAGTTACGAAATTGGTGTATAAATAGCAGTCTTTGTATCCATTCATTCAGTCACATTCATTCACATTCCGTTAGCACTTGAAATTTCTCATAATTATTGTAATATGTATACACGGAAAGAAGGTTGCACCTATAATCCCTGTGTATTCACTTGAAACCATGGTGAGAGCAGAATATTAGAAGGTGCACGCACAAGAAATACTGGTGCGAAGTATTTCCGTGCCATGCGCAACACCTAAATTTTAGAAGCATGCACGGCAAAATCCCGTGCCTAGCACTTTCTTTCTCGATGATCTACAGTTTGTTTTAACCTGTCACTTCGTACACCGAGATTATAGGTGCAACCTTCTTTCCGTGTGTGTATATATATATATATATATATGGGGCCGTTCATATACCACATGGACAATTTTTCATCACTTTTTGACTCCCCCTCCCCCTCGTGGACAATCGTGGACTTTTAACGACCCCCCCCCCTAAATGTCCACGTGGACTTTTTTTGGTAAAATTTTTGGTTTGTATGTTTCTTATTTTAAAATGGTAAATAAATAGATATTTAATAGTTATTAGAAAACATTAAGTCACTGTTTCTTTTAATTATAAAAATAATTTTCAAGTTTACTCCCGTGTGGAAAAATTTTGTGGAATTCTAGCGTCTAGAAATAGTCTTACCAGTCATAGGCAAGCCCGTCTAAACTAGTCGGTCTTGCTATTCGCTAAGATGCGTTTCAATAGACGTAGTCGAGTTCGTCTTATCTAGACCGTTTTTCAAGACTCAAGCCAGCGACTTTACAGCGCTACTTGACAAACGTGTAGGTTATGGTCTTTTGCGGTTGTCATCGTACTTTTACAGTTGTTGCACTTTTGTGAAATTCTTTTCTTTGTAAAATGCTTTTGTAAAATGCTTTTGTAAAATACTTTTGTGAAATACTTTTGCGAATTACTTTTGTAATTGTGTACAAATATTTTTAAATAATATATTTTTTACAATTTTTACTAATTACAATTTAATATATTTTATAATTAGTAATTAATATTATTTAAATTATATTTATATATTGCTGTTAATTTCAATAAAAATATTCTTTTGTTTTTTTTTATAGATTTTTGAAATTTATTTTTTTAATCGAAGAAAAAACTTTGTCACGAATTTATTTATTTTTATATTATATATCCATTTACATAACCTCAAACTAAAAAGTAGTTTTTAACAAAACTAAAAATATATTTAAAATTTATTACACCCAAATTCGACATATCCAATTGTACAATATATATTAATTTAAATAATATTAATTACTAATTATGAAATATATTAAATTGTAAAAAATATATTATTTAAAAATATTTGTACACAATTACAAAAGTAATTCGCAAAAGTATTTCACGAAAGTATTTCAGAAAAGTATTTTACGAAAGTATTTTACAAAAGCATTTTACAAAAAAAAAAGAATTTCACAAAAGTGCAAGAACTGTAAAAGTACGCTGACAACCGCAAACGACCATAACCTACACGTTTGTCAAGTAGCGCTGTAAAGTCGCTGGCCTGAGTCTTGAAAAACGGTCTAGGTAAGACGAACTCGACTACGTCTATTGAAACGCTTATTAGCGAATAGCAAGACCGACTAGTTTAGATGGGCTTACCTATGACAATAAAGGCAATGGATATGGCTTTTATATAAATAGAAATAATTTTATAATTATATTAAAAATATATGTAATTTAAGAATAAAAACATTTTGAATTTAGCATAAAGGCGCGCCAAAAACATCACCGATATTAACAGATTGTCACCAAGTAGCCAGCGTGGCCCCGTGGTTAGCGTTGTAGGTTTGCGAGTGTTAGGTCGTGGGTTCGGTGCCCAGTGCGAGCGATATTTTTCAAATTAGATTAGGTGTTATTTCCACAGGTGTTGTTAATTAATCTTAACTGATGAAACAAAAATTGTAAAAAACTTCGGATTAAATTAATTAAATAATAATAAATTTTTTTTGAAATTACTAATAATAATTAAATGAGGAGATAAGTTGTCTTGACTTATAAGATTCTACTACAACTTATCTCCTTATTATTAATAAATTAAAATCATATTATTAATGAATACTAATGTTATTTTAATTTTATCTATAAATATAATAATACGTAATATTAATAGGATTATTATTATTATTATTATTATTCAGAATTATTAAACGCGAGAATCAAGACCTGGCCAGCTTGTCTAACTCTAGACCGTAGCATGGAACTTTCGTTCCACTTCTGATCGGGGGCTCGACAAGACCGTCTGGCCTGGGTCTATAGAGACGTTAGACAGTTTGTCCAGTGTCCTACCAGCGCCCCGAAATTTTTCCACACGGGCTAGCAAAATAACATTTTTGATTGAATCACATAACAGTCACATTGGTAACACATCTTAGAATAACGTTTACCAACTAAATACCATTATTTTTTGGTAGCGTCAAGATATTTTTGGCAAAAATATTTCAAATTACTCTACAAACTAAAAATACATAAATCTTTTTGGCAACAAATCTTAATTTATACATCACTGTAGCTAAATACAATATATGGTAGAATTTAAATATTCATGCCAGGAATATCTGAAAACATAATAAATAAAATTTAATTTTTACTTGGTCCACGTGGACATTTGCTTTGACCCCCCTCCCCCCCTCGTGGACAATCGTGGACTTTTGACGAACCCCCCTCCCCCCAAAACTGTCCACGTGGTATATGGACGGCCCCTATTATCTTTGCTTTACTAAGGAGGGTTCTCGAGGGTTTCTATTTGCAATTTGTTTCGTCAACACTTCTATTGGCGATTCAAACATCTAAACTAGCGCATGTGGTCGAGTTTAAACTAACGAAACCGCGACTCACTATATAGTTTTGTGTATAGTTTTATATAGCATTCCACGTGTGTTTTTGTTTTTAAAAGTTTTTAATTGTTACTTCGAATTAGATAATTTCGGTTTTTATTTTTAATAATGTCTCTAATAGAATTAGAGCATTTACTCGATGCATTAAAAGGGTATGTTCGGCCTCTTCGAGAAGGAAGAAAGCCCGTAAGTAATTTAGTTTTTGTGGGAGTGAAAGAAAGAAAAGATACCGGCATTGTGAAAATTAAAGTTCTCTGAACTTGATTTTTAAAGTTTTTATTTCCACAGTCTTGATTCTGCAGGTTATTTTTCCTGTAAAAAAATTAATTGCAACATATTACCAGAAGTAAAATATTTAATTAAAAAATTCATAAATATTTTATTCGTATACTAACCACAAAGTTCTCATTTTTAACCCTTTCACACCCCAGCCAAACTGAGAAATGAAAAAAAGAAATCTTAAGTGGTTCTTATAGTTTTTGGGGCCGCTGATTACGAATCCTGTGTTAGTTTTCAAAAATTCAAAATGGCGGATCAAATATTGCGGACAAAAATTAAAAATCGTTTAGATTCCCCTGAAACTTGTTACTTTAGGGTTTTTGGGATCGCTGATTACGAATTCGGTGTTAGTTTTCAAAAATAAAAAATAGCGGATCCAATATGGCGGACAAAAAAAATTGAAATATCGTTTAGATTCGCCTGAAACTTGTTACTCGGGAGTTTTTGGGGTCGCTGATTACGAATTCGGTGTTAGTTTTCAAATATTTTGCTTTCTTGTAAAACCATATATTTATGTATATATATATATATACTATATATGATGTTGACTATTAGTTTCTGATAAATAAACCTCCAAAACTTCTGGTAAACAAATATTTTGGATCTAGTGTTTGTAATTTAAAAAAATTACTGCGGATTTATAAACATCAATTTCAAAAAACTTGGATGAATACACTGTGAAAAAAAATTAGTTGGGGTTACCATTTTAGAGGTAATTATTTTTAGTAAGAAAACTATACTGCTGCTAATTTATAGTTGTGGTTACCATTTTTATTCGTTGGGAAAACTATTTTATTAATTGGTTTAACTAATTAGTTTGTTGGAATAACTATTAATTAGTCACCTTACTAACAAAATGGTTAAGCTGACTAAATAAGTGATAACAGTAACTAATATAAATTATCAAAAATACTATTACTAACGAAATGGTAATCGCAACTAATCGTTTCTTTCAGTGTATGTTAAAAGGAAAACCAACTGATTCTTAAACATTTGTTATGAATATTGTTTCCGCCATTTTGAATTTTTGAAAACTAATACTAAATTTGTAATCAGCGAACCCATAAACCCCCAAGTAACAAGTTTTAGGCGAATCTAAACGATTTTTCAATTTTTGTCCGCCATATTGGATCCGACATTTTGAATTTTTGAAAACTAACACCGGATTCGTAATCAGCGACCCCAAAAACCCCCGAGTAACAAATTTCAGGCGAATTCAAGATGCTTTAAAAATTCGCATTTTTTAATGATTATTTATATATTTTTTTAAACAATAGGAAATTTTAGGCACAATATGATCCACATATTTTTAAAGCTCTGTCCTTCCTCAAGAAAACGCACTAAAGTTGAATAAAAAATATTAATTTTGTTTGAAGATATTGAGATTTTTGTAGGTGGGACGTATATGTCCCAGGGGCGTGAAGGGGTTAAACGACGTAAATGGACTTCATGCATACGTTTCACAGGTGAACTTATAACCTTTTCATGTGATTTAAGGGGTTAGGGGTAGTCAGAGGCACGAAAAAATGAGAATTTTCAGTATTTTTTTTTGCTATTAAATAATTTTATTTTACAAAAGTAGTAATATGGTATTATTAAACAATGTTTTGACTTGAAGTCACGAAAATTTAAAAAAAAAAAATTTTTATTTCCGAAGTTACAGCTGTTTGTGTTAACCCAGTTCCAAAAAAAGGTCCTTGCGGTGACAATCATAAGTCCTTGGAGATTAATCAGAAATCAATCGGATAAAAAAAATTAGTTTTATAAATAAATAATCCTGGGCCTGATCGAAGGATTTTTTTTTTCAAAAATTAACAAAATGGCGGCCTCAGGAAATTTTTGTCTAGATTTTTGGGAAAAAATCAACAGTTAATTGGTCTTAAAAAATCGAAATTTTTCAAAAAAAAAAAATCCTTCGATCAGGCCCGAGTTTATTATGTATTCTAAAAGCTGTATAAATTTCATTAAAATCGACTGAGCGGTTTTCGAGTTATAGTTGTCACCAGTTCAAAAAACATAGTTTTGAGAAAAACGCGTTTAGTTTCACACTAGATTTACGTACAAAAAAACGAATTATTAAATTACTTACACCGAGTCATCTATTCCTGGGCCATATTAATTTAGGTACTACTACATATACCCAAGTCTAAGTTCATCGATGACAATAGAACCCTAAAAGCCGATTTCTTGCAGCTGACACTAGCTGCAAGCGCTCCCGAGCGCTTTAAAAGGCCCGAGCTCTCTTTGTTATTTGTCGAATAACTTAAAAACGAATTATCGGATTAACTTGAAATTTTCAGAGATTATTTTTAAGATATTTTACTTAACGAAAATGCAAAAAAAAAAAATTTGATTTTTTGAAAATTCTGACTACCCCTAACCCCTTAACAGGCAAATTTATAGATGGTACCGTACATTGTTTCAAACGTTTCTTTAAACCTTTTTCAACTGTGAAAAATAAGATTAAAGTAAAAAAATATCTTTGGAATCGTGTAAAACATAACCAAAAAATATCAACAAAAAACTTACAAGTAATCACATAATCATTAGGTACAAAATTATTACTGCAAACTGACATTCTGTTGCTCAATTCTTTCTCAGTTTTTATAGCAATAGCCCCTTGTTTTTGCCTAACAGAATCAATTGGCACTTGATGTACATGATTATCGGCATTTTTTAACACCGAGCAATGAGGAACACAACAATTGTGTCGTTCCCTTTTCTTTTTCTCTTTTGACCGGTCATATTTATTATTATCCATCATAATTTTAATTCATTAAAATTAATTCGAAGTAACAATTAAAAGCTTTTAAAAACAACAACTCACGTAGAGTGCTGTATACAACTATACACAAAGCTATACGCGGTGATTCGCGGTCTCGTTAGTTCAAACTCGACCACCAGGTGTGCTAGTTTATCTCTTGGAATCGCCAATTATTGTGTATGTAAGGTGGTCGATGACCATTTACTTACTGTTCTGTAAGGAAAAGTGGTGTCTCTTCACCAAGAAAACTAGAAGCAGGAGGAACTACTTTGTAATGATTGTTATTATTATATTTTAATAGCTCGTCGTGCCAGGGTTCGTTTTTAATAAATTTAACATTATATATTACACATTTAACGTATTTATTTACAACAAAAAGAAATTTAGTATTTACAAACAATTAACGCGGAAAATAACGTAATAATTATGGACGCGATTAACATATTACGACATACGTAAACGAGAACAATACAACGAATTAAGCGAGATCTTTCCACGTACCAGATCACCTTAAAATTACGCTTGTACGACAGGTAACGACTAAAACTACTACTCTACGCCAGACTCAACGATTATTCGTTTTACATGGTAAGAACCACCGAAAAGAACATTTTTACGCTCGTGGTAAAACCACTAAAAAAAGGGAAAATCTGTGAGTTTCATGCGGTGTAACCGCTTTAAAAAAGACTCTACGTCATGGTTAAAAACCATATCGAAAACGTTTAGCGGTCAAACCGCTTTCAAAAACGACTTCATCAATTATGGTTAAAAACCATTTCAAAAACGTTAAACGGTGAAACCGCTTTCGAAAACATGTTAACAAATGGTAAAACCATTGTGTCAAAAAATCTAATTTGCGGTGAAACGATGGGCCCGATTGTGACACCACGATTAGGCGTACTACCCCAAGGCGCAGTAGTATCTGCGCATACACACACATGCTTACTTATTATACACATATGCTGTCTGTTTAGGTGGGTATGCGCCTCGGGATACTACGCCTAAAGCTAGTGTCACAATCTGGCCCACTGCTCTCTGTAGGCAAACAGCCGAGTTGTTCCTCCTCTCTCTAGTCTTCTTGCTCCTCACTTTACCAGCCGGGCCCTAGCTATAACCATGTGGTTAGAGGTCGTGCACATAATACGTCACGCGAACAGGGGGAGGGGTTTAGAGAGTTGTGACGACCCATAGAAAAAATGACGCTAATGTATGAAACCAAGTGTGACATGGGGAAGGGTAAAAATTGTGTGACGTATTATGTATACGACCCCTTATACTGGAGAATCAAAATCAAGAAGAAAATCTTTGGTGCCATCACTTTGGGTTAAATAGGTTTAAAACACATCGTGTAGGTTTATTGAACCAAAATTATAAAACTTTTCAATATTAACATTTATTATTGGAACAACATATGCTTGTAATCGTGAAATTCTGAGGAATACAAATATGTCAAAATAAATTAAACAATGTTTATAATTAAAAAATCCGTGATCGTCCGTTTTGTCCACACAGCCTTGGGTTAAGGGAAATCTGTAGTCTATTATTGTATACGTGATATAGGTGATGACCGTTAATAATCAATATGTGATTCAATATTTCTCTAATTAGCAATCCGGGCTCCATGAAGTGCTTACTAATATAATAAATTACTTTTGATGGAGCCTTTCTGTGGGAAAGAAATTCGAAATAGACAATAAAATGGGGGAATATATTTTGATATTGGAAAGAAATATTGATAATAGTGGAAGCTGGCTTTTTTGAAAAATTTTTTGGTCTTGGATAACATTGTCATTATAGATATTTAAATTTAAAAGGATAAAATTGGTATTGAATATATTTTAATAAAGGAAGAAAAATATTAATTGTTTGATTTTAGTGGAAGCTGGCTTTTTGAAAATTAATTAAATAGAAGGCGGGTTGAATATTGTTTTACGGGTTCAATAATAGTTTGAAAGACAAAGAGATTTTAAGACATTAGAAAACTTGATTTAATAAACTAAAAATTAAGAGGGCAGAGGAAAATAAGTAGCATGATAATTGTTATAGAAATTAATGTAATATGAAAAAAAGTTAAGCAACGCTAAATCGTGGACTAAACCCTTCATATTTTTCTAAGACTCTTCCCAGTAGAAAGGACAACAGAGTTTTATCTACAGAAACTAAGAATGAAAAAAATACGCAATAAAAAGTTTGTCATGTTAGATAAAGAAATTACCTACAGCAATTGAGGAACGAAAAAAGCTCACCAAGACAACAGCGTCAAATTTCTTATTTGTCACAATTTACGGACCGTATTGAACATATAACGGGAGTAGATAATGTAGTAGACGATGCCTTATCGTGAGTAGAAGCTGTTACTCTTCCCTTTTAAATCAGTTTAACCATTTTTTCAAAAGCACAAGCAGGAGACGTAAAATTGTAAACTATTTTATAAAAGGCAGACACATAGTTGTCCTTGAAAGAGTTGTTCTGGGCTCCTGATCTAATCCCAATTTAGTGCAACGCACTTCAGCCTTTTGTTCCTAAAGTTTTTAGAAATCAAATTATGCACACTTTCCATAGTCCTGCGCATCCGAGTGGAAAGGTGACCGACAGAAATGGTCGGTCATGAATAAAGATATTAAATTGTTCTGTAGGTCGTGTATGCATTACCAACGAGCAAAAATATCACGACACACATCATTGCTTCCGTCTCATATCGTCGCCCCTGAGAAACGTTTTCTCTATGTCCACGTTGACAACGTGGGCCTACTCCCGTTAAGCGACGGTTATCATAATTGCTTTACAATGATAGATCGTTTCTCGTGATGGCCCGAGGCTGTCCCACTCAAACACAACGAAGCTATTACTATTTGTCGCGCTTTTGAAGGAACTTGGATTTCGCGTTTTAAGACACCGGAAACCGTCTCAACAGACCAAGGTTTGTTGTTCTAATCCCAATTATTTACAGCTCTTTTACAGTTATCAGGTTCTCATCGAATACGAACCATGCCATATCACTCGGCTCCGAATGGCCTCATTGAAAGATGGCACAGAACATTTAAACCTGCGATTAAGTGACACGTGAACGAAGAATGGACCCGTGCTTTCCAATAGTTCTATTAGGTCTCCGAACGAACGAACTGGATTCCGGGGCTTCGCCCGCGGATCGGGGAATCGAGTCCAAACATTCTACACTCCTGCTGGAGTCCGAGCATCTGTCCCCCTAACCCTTGATCCCCGGACCTTAGGTTTGGTAAGTTTCTGATTTCGAGAATCGCTTAAACCTAGAGTCGAGTGTAAACGGCGAAAAAAAAAGTCTGTAGAAAAAGTAAAGCCTGCGTATTTTGCATCCATCGATGACACTGTAAATAATGCGAGCGAACAATCGAGCATTATGCGAGTTCTGTGGGGCATCTTCCCCTGTTTTCCTTGTATAGCCGCTCTCCGCTTAGCAATCATCGCATTAGTGCGCATGCGATTGGCGCATCGCGGGTTGATGGTAAAGGGTCAAGCTCATACACGAAATTTATATATACGAATTTTTCCTATTTCTGGTAAAATAAGTTGGAAGAAACCTTTTGAGATCACTTACCAAATTGCCACATAATTTGTATATGAAGCTGCCATCTAGCATTCTACCTCAAGAATTTACATCTTGTTGTCGGTAAATTCTTATTTTTGTTACTTTCATTTTAATTAATTTCTGTCAAAAATATAAATTCTGCATTATAGAAATTTGCTTTTTTAATGTTTTTTCTTAATATTATTTCCTGTAAACAACACATTTCTTTAAATTGTACACAAATTTTGCGATAAACTTTCATATATTTACTTTATTATTTAAGTAATAATTTTTAAACTTATTTTGCATTAATCATACATAAAATACGGTATTATTGGATTCATTAGTACTTTTATTAGTTTCTAATAATTTTCCAATCATATTCTATTATTTAAAGGTTAAAAAACCAAAAGCGTATCAGACAATTTTTTTTAATATTTGTATACAAGAAAATGTATGTGTTCTTGTACATATTCTTGTACAGGTTCATGTACATTTTCTTGCACCAGATTTGGTACATTTTCTTGTACATGTTCATTTATGTCTTCGTTTAGTAAAAATTAACAACTTTAAAGGCTGCGCAGTAGTTTTCTTAAGACTCTATAGTTACGCAATAATTTTTAACATGCATAAGTGAAGAGTTTTAATGATTATGAATTACTAATATTTAAAAAAAAAATTTTCAAATGTACTAGTACAAGAACATAAACAGGTTCATGTGTGAGTACTTGTACCTGAACCTGCATAAGAATATGTACAAGTACATTTACATTTTCTTGTACAAGATCTTGTACAAGTTCCGATACAAGAATTAGTTCCAAATTCTAGTGCAAGAAAATGTACATGTATTATTGTTGTAAAAATCAACATTGTAGTCAAATTAATTCCACGGTTCAATTATAATTAAAATTATTAATTATTTTCAAAATATATTTAACAACTGAATTATCATCTAAGCTCATTACCATCGAAGCAAAATCTCAGCAACTTGCCATGTGCTTCGCGCCTGCAAGCCAAGCTACGGTACTCAAGCATTACTTTCTCCGAGCAAACAGAAAATTGCGCGAGACTACTAAAAGTGCCTGCCACTTTGAATCTTAAACAGAACTGGATTCAGTTCTCTACTGTCGACTTTTTGTCGTAAAGTTCTATTTGTTTCTTCACAGTAAGACACATTTTTAATCCTCAGACCCTTAAGGTACTGACTGGATTAGAGTAACCCAGGCTGAATTTGAAAGTTGCGCCATTTCTATAAAAATCGTTGGGGACGTGGCCGGACCTGGGGTTAAAAAACTTTTTGAGGTGTCAACTGTAAGTGTCTCTTTCGCAAAAGTCAGCTGATGTTTCCATAGTGTTCTAAAGACGGAAACTTACGTCAAGAAAAGAAAGAAGATTGCGGTAAATTACCGACTGGTTCTTTCCCTGAGAATTTATGAAAATTTACGAAAATTTTTTAAATGACTGGTTTTCTACAGGAAATGACCATAGTTATTGTAAAAACAATGCAAATAACGTATAATCTGCACACACAATTTAACCTTGCTTCTTCAATGACTTTGGTCACAATGATTGTGTCTGATAATTGTGATTTAATTCCTAAAAGTCGCTTCGATTATGCCGTGAAACAACGCCATGTGAATGATTGAAAAATCAATCTAAAGAAATGCCTCGTCCAAAAATTGCAATTTAGAAATTTTTTTAAAGAAGTGAACACGGATGGGTATACTAATTTCACAAATAAGTGCATTTATTGTGGTGAAGTTTATGTAAATAACGCGACACGACAAAGGAATCATTTGATAAAAAAATATTCAAAATGCCCTGAAACCGTTAAAAGTTTGTTAAGACAAGACAATTTCAGATCACGTGAAAGTATTGTTTCAAAGAGTATGCAATACATATATTGTTTTACATATTTATATTTCTTTAGGTTATGCATTTTTACACGTTTATTTCGACATTTAAATGTAGTTGAATTCGAATAATTGTTTGTAATTTTATTTTAGTTGAAGAAGATTTCTCGATTTCCTACAGCCAATTCTCTGGATTATCTGAGAATACATCATCATCTGGTGAAAAAAGCGTTAATTTGAATCAAAGTGAAAAGGTCTATGATGGAAAAGGCAATCAACGTGGTTCTCATACATCAATGCTATTTTCAATGAAGATATTCATTAATTCTAGGAATACTGACAAACAAGTAACTAATTAATTAATAATCTTAAATAACATGATATTAACAAAGTCATTTGCAAAATAATATTAACAATAGATGGAAAATTGTCAAGAGCAATTTATTTATCAGACTGTACTTTCAATGTTCGAAAATAAGTACTGAATGGAATTTCTTTAAGAACTACGTCCCACTTGGAAATTGCCTTCGACACACAAAATCAACAATTTACTTTTAATTAACGAATGTGAAAAGGTTAAGTTACATGTAAACGAAGCCATTCTCCAGCAAATCTCATTGGTTTGGAGTGTGCTGGTGAGAGGGGTTCGTTTAAAAATAGAATGTCGCTTTTATAAATTCAGTTTATTAATAATAGATTAATTGTTTTTGTAGGAATTAATCGATTATCCATTTTGTCGTGACTACTCCGGAAAGTTACATATAAGAGTATATCAACTCAATCTGAATCGCACACTGGAGAATATTTGGCCGAGCTAATTATTGATGTCATTGAAGAAATTGGTCCGAAAAAAGTGTTCACGCTCGTCACTGATAGTTCAGCCAACATGGTTAAAGCAAGAAAAGTATTCTCATATTTTTTCATAAGCTTGCAAAGCTCATCGTATGGATTTATTGGCGAAACAAATTTCGAAATTGACGTCTTTCAAAAATCTTCTCTCTCTTGGAATTGCAATAGTGAACGAGATAAAGAAGTCGCATTTAATTAAAGCTACGTTTTCTCAAATTCAAAGAGATAGACAGCAGAAAATTATTTTTCTAAAATTACCCGGAAAAACGTAATGGGGATCAACTATATTTTGCTTGGAAAGTTTATTGAACAATAAAGTAGCTTTAAAAACTTTGGCTATTTCTGATAATGTGATTTTAACCTTTTACCAGTTATCTGTTACAAAATGTCGTTTAGAGTCCTTTCTGGGGGAACAGCCAATAGAAAAAGTGGATATGCTTGTGTTAGTAAATTATCTTTTTTTTAAAACGTGAGTGTCTGAATTTGCAGACCGCACATAAATGAAGATGGAACCCGATTATATATAAAAAAATAATAGTAAAAAAATTTTATTTTATGGCTAAAAATGTGAATTTTTTTAAACTGCAACCACGTGAAGCTATTATTTAATTACAAAAAGATAAGTTTCTTTGTTAAAGACTTTTATTATATCTAAATAAAAATGTAAATATAACCTAAAAATTAAAACTGACTGATTACGGCCCTGACTTTTTCCACGTGATTAAAAATATAAATTGTTTTTAAACTGCAATCACCCACAAAAAAGGCTTGAAAAACTCTACAAAACTAGAGTTAAATATCTATTGCTGTCAATACATTTTTTTTAAAGTTATTGGCAAAAAACTTTTCTCTCTAATTTTTAAAAATTTAATAACTTTGGATAAAATATCAGTAGAATGTTCGCTAATAGCTCAAAAGATGCGTCTTAAAAAACTCTACATAATTAAAGAAAAATATTTATAGGTGTTCTAATATTTTTGACATTTCTTCAAAAATTTTATTAGCTTTCAGAAACGTGAAAACGAAAAAATTTTTGTTTTTATATTTTTTAAGATTTTATAGTATAATTGTCATCAAAATAGCAGATTATATAAATTATATAGAGGAAAAAATATAGGATTTCATATGAGAATTTTTAGTTGAATACTTTATGCAGACTGCAGTTTTCAAAAATTAAAAATTATTTAATTAAAAATCAAATAATATTACTGCAATTCATCTGAAAAGAAAAAAATTTTTGCTTTGCAATACACATTCTGAGTTAGATTCTCAGCTTTTATAGTATTCAAAACTGATCTCAACTGTGAGAGACAAAATATTATCACCATCTGGCGGCGTAAGTGTGGAACTATAATGATATACATCTATATTTAAATTACCTATATAATTTCCTACATATATGGTGATTAAATGTAAAATGGCATTTTTCTGTCCAGGCCATGTAACTAAAGTTTTAATTAATATATACAAATTTTTTTAGTCAATTAATTTTTGTCATCACTAGACACGATTAGATTCCAATTTTTAGCTGCCAGGAACATACTGAAAAAATTGGACAGAAAAATTACTGGCGAAATGTCAGTCCTGTCCCTTGTCCGCGCGACGAAACCTGAACTTGCCAATGCATGTGTCACGTCACCGTAACTTTAATAATCATAATTATTATAAGAATTTTTTTTTTGTAATCAATACCGAGTTGCCCTATTGTCGCGCGACTAAACATCTTTTCTTTTATGTATAAAAGACCCCTGCGTTTTGTATCCTCCTACGTTTATATACTGTATTTCTAAAAATATACAAATAGAAGCGAGAAACCTTTTATTACCCTAAAAGGACATAAACGAGAAATAGAATTGCTCTCTTTCTAACTCTCCCTATAATACTCATGTACTAAAATCAGACGAACCCCTGTGGTATCACCACATTAGAAGAGCACAGACGCTCTTCTACAGCTGCGAATAACCGTAGTCGTACTCTTTCTATTCTGTATTAGAACGGTACACACCCCTCCTTTAACGTTCAACTGAGAGAGAAGGACTCAACTTTGGCTTCCAAAATTAGGGTGAAAAATATATAGCACGACAATAAAATTTTATCTATTCTCTTACGAAAATTCAGTATAAAAGGACTACATTTTTACGGAGAAACCAGTTCAGAAATTGTCACCTTAGCTGCTAGTTCAGTTCAGTAATTGTCTCCAAACCCGTAACATCAGTTCAGAAATTGTCACCGTAGCTGCTAGTTCAGTTCAGAAATTGTCTCCAAACCCGTAACATCAGTTCAGAAATCGCCACCGAACCTGCTAGTTCAGTTCAGAACTTTTCATCATACATGTTCATATTTTGGTATCAGCACGTCTTCGTCACATACGAAATCTAGTACAAGCATTGTTACTCTGCTCGATTTCATACTCAAGTTCGACTTATTTCGATCTCAGTGTCAAGTGTTGAAAGTTTCTACGTTAAGAAAAGCTCATCCAAGTTTCATTACGGTCAACCGAACTCCGGACCTGTGGTCATCACCAAGGCCCGTCAACCTTCCTGTGAACTCTTAAACTATATCTGGTACCAGACGTTCCTATCATAATTAGGACACAGCAGTGGTCCTTTTTTCACGCATCTTGCATCTAAATTTTCAAGGTAAGTTGTAATACTTTTTATCTAAATCCTTTCTAACTCCTTATTAAATTTGTAGTAACCTCTACATTCCTTGTTGCAGTGGAATGCTGATTTCCATATTTCAAGAATGGTTGCTTTAGGATACTCTCTCCAAAGATCAATTTTATAACTCTAAATGTTTGTCTAAATAAATTTGTAACTTTGTCATTAAAAATCACTATTTTCTTTCTTCCCTGTAACCTTAGCTCAGAGCCTTCTGCTCTGTAAATGAAACAGGAATTCACTGAATCACCGAGCGGCCATAAATAAAATAAAATATTATTTCGTTAGTTATTTCTCTATTTGAGACGTAACACATGAAAGACAATAAATATTACGTTTTTCATATCAGAAAAAATTGTGTTGTGAAACTAAAAGTCCATATTTTAAGAAAACAACTGGGCCAGTAATATAGTTTAATTCTAGTGTTTGAAAAAAAATTATAATGGTGTGTCCCTAAGTTTAAAATTTTTAAGTGAAAATGACGTATTTTCATTTTCGCGCTTGATATTTAAATACCTGAGTATAGATAACTGTTTTATCGACCGGTTATAGTGAGGGTGAGGAATATTGAAACTAAGGAAAAAAAACATTTTAACGCATCTACAAATTACACGACCCGTGGTAGAAAACCAAATCTTGTTTGTCGAGCACAAATGTCAGTCCTGTCCCCATCAAAAAATGGTACGTAATATTATTGTTTTCTCATAATGAACCATCATAATCTTATTGTTAGATATTACACTAACTTTCGAAAATGTAAGCAGCCGAGGTCCTAATTATAACCTCTCTGTCTTAAAATTAGCAAATTATGCAGAATGTCAGTCCTGTCCCTTGTCAGTCCTGTCCCCTAAATTACACAGGCATGCAAAATTCAACGTTTATTTATTAATTTTTGATTTCAAAGTGGTTTCTTATGTATTTTTGTTAGCTGAACACGATCCCGGGTCCCAAAATTGACTAGCATTTCACAGTTTTGAGAAAAATACGGGTGAAGACCCGAAAAAACGTGTTTTTGAGTGTTTTCAAGATTTTTTTTCTCTTTAACCTGGCATGTTAGAGACTTCTATGAGCTATTAAATTAAAGCTTGAAACGTAAACTGTTAGATTGGTATACACAAGAATAAAAAAAGTACACCCACTTTTGGTAAAGAAGGGGTGCGGGGGGGTGTAAAGACTTAAATAAATGTGGTTATTTTTTATATGAATGTCACAAAATTAAATTAAAATTATGTCACAAAAATACAAAAAGGTCCACTTCGATAAAAAATACCATGCAGGTATGTGTATCATAAATTTATTGCAATGTTTTTGATTCTTAAAATTAATATCCTTTCTGTAGGCTGATGCTAACGAAAAGCTGTAACGAGTTTCAAGCAAATCCGATGAATTTTTGTAAAAGTCGTCCGCCACATTGGATCCGCCATTTTGAATTTTTGAAAACTAACATCAGATTCGTAATCAGCGATCCTAAAAACCCCCGAGTAGGAAATTCGAAGCCAATCCAAGTGCTTTTGAAAAAACTCGTCCGCTATATTGGATCCGCCATTTTGAAATTTTTAAATCTGACTTCGGATTCGTAATCAGCAACCTCAATAACCCCCGAGTCACAAATTTTAAGAAAATCCATTCGCTGGGTTTATCGGGGGCAAAAAGGGTTAAAATCACCCCTTTTTTCAAAAACCTCCCTGAAAATTAAAGCATTTGCATTTGTATGCTCGACCACTATTAAATTCTTGCATCATATATGCTAAACAATGAAAAAAAAATACTGCCAACCCTAAATTCCAATATTGCCAAATCAACATTCGTACTGGTCAAAAATGCCATTTTACATTTAATCACCCATATACAGGAAATAATATAGGAAATTATAAAGGAAATTAAAAAGGAAATTTTATGGATAATTATATGGCAATATGATCTACATATATATTGAAATTTCCCATATAATTTCCTATGTAATTTTACATATAATTTCCTACATACACTTCGGTCGGAAATTGTCGGTATGATTAACATGCGAGGAGTGGAAATTCGGTGCTGACTTTAAAGCAAGATATTTTATGTTAGAAAAAAGTTAGAGATTTCTAACTTAGATGGTTAGAAAGCTGATAAAATTCTGCTTCTGAATGTATATCAAGAAAATTTTTTCTTTTTTTTTGTATTTATAAAACCGAAAAGATTTCAAGAAAAGATTATGCAATTTTTGTACTTTCGTACTAATGTTTTTGACTTTCGGCACAATCTAGAATAATGTTTTGAAAAATTTGACAATTTTACAACATAATCTTAAGATCTCAGCTTTAATTTGCATTTTTTAAACTTAAAAAATGTTTTGTGGTTCCTGAAATATGTTAAAAACGGTCCGAGCATGTTTTTCTACAACTCTGCCGTCGATCATAACTTTTTGCCGCCTCACTGCTGGGTCGTAGAAAAACATGCTCGAACATTTTTTAACATATTTCAGGAACTACAAACCATTTCTTAAATTTTAAAAAAGCAAATTAAAGCTAAGAACTTAAAGATTGTGTTAAAATTTGGAAACTTAAAAAATGTTTTGTAGTTCCTGAAATATGTTAAAAAATGTTCGAGCATGTTTTTCTACAACCCAGCAGCGAGGCGGCAAAAAGTGATGATCGACGACAGAGTTGTAGAAAAACATGCTCGGACCTTTTTTAACATATTTCAGGAACCACAAAACATTTTTTGAGTTTCAAAAATGCAAATTAAAGCTGAGATCTTAAAGATTATGTTGTAAAATTGTCAAATTTTTCAAAACATTATTCTAGATTATGCCGGAAGTCAAAAACATTAGTACAAAAGAACGAAAATTGCGTAATTTTTTCTTGAAATCTTTTCGGTGTTATAAATACAAAACAAGGAGGGGGTCCTTTATGTTTATTTCATAAACATTATGCTTCCTCATTGTGTGAAGCAAAAAATTCGCTTCCTCGTGAAGGAAGCAATGAATTTGTCCAATTCAATTGATTGATTTAAAAAATTTCGAGTTAAAAATGTTTTAAATTAATTAAATTTTTGGAAAAATAAAGAAAATTTTAATTAATTTTGAGTGTAACATAAACTTTATATATACGAATCGATTCGTTTTAATGCAAGGAATACAATTATTTTATTCATCAACTTGAATTTTAAAAAAACACAACATTTTTTAGCTAAAATATGAATTTTCGATTTTTCAATTTTTATTAATTCTTAAATTTTAAATCAAATCTATACTTTATATATACCAATCAATTCGTTTTAATGCAGGGAATAAAATTATTTCATATATAAACATGAATTTAAATAAACACAACATTTTTTAGCTATAATGGGAATTTTATATTTTTTAACTTTCATTAATTCTTTAAATTTCAATCAAATCTATACTTTATATATATCAATCGATTCATCTTGGCATAAGGAAGACGATTATATTATGTATTACCTTAAATTTTTCAATTAAAAAAAATTTTTTGGAAAAAAGACGTTAAAATTTTTTTTGGGGGTATTTTTAAAAATCCTCTCGTCATTTTTGAGAGATTAATGTGTTAAATAAGCCTACCAAATTTTATCCAAATCCATTAAAACCTGTTAAAGATATCGTGTTCACAAAAACTATCCACACACACATACATACATCCGGACAATTGATCAGGATCTCATGTAACATGTTCCTATACAGAGGAAAATTTGTTTTCACCATTTTTAAAAATTTTATAAACGAAAGGACTACATAGCTTCCTCCACGAGGAAGCAAAAAAAGAAAAAAATTTCTTGATATACATTCAGAAGCAGAATTTTATCAGCTTTCTAACCATCTAAGTTAGAAATCTCTAACTTTTTTCTAACATAAAATATCTTGCTTTAAAGTCAGCACCGAATTTCCACTCCTCGCATGTTAATCATACCGACAATTTCCGACGGTAGTGTATAAAAGCTGGATTTTTTTTAGTGTTATTTTGTTCATTTGAAACTGTTTCTTACCAGATTGTGATCTGCAATGGAATCCTCACTTAGCTCAAATACCTATAATAAAAAATTCGTTAAATAATTTTCTTTATGTATAAAATCTAATTATACTTATGCTTAGAAATTGTTTAAAACATCTAAAGAATGTAAATTTTAATTTTGACACAACATAGGTTTATAAATTTACATACTTTTTGACATATCTAAAAGAAGTAGTCTAAAACCTTTTACTTAGAGTATAATCTTAAAATTTCAGAATATATCTATTTCATGTCTGTCATGAAATAGTTGATATTCGTAAGGAAGGAATACATTGTAAATAAATTTTAGCGTATTATAAATAATATTTTTGCGTTAATTCGAGATTTTAGACGTAAGTATTTTTTTCCAAAAAATTTATACTCTCCTGAAATGGACATTATTAGCAACATTCTAAGTTTTTTCAGAATATGTCTGAATATCATACAACTACGAGTAAGAAATAAATCGACCTGGAAATGTTACTACCGTGGCATGTCATGGAATATTACTGCCGTGGCATCTTTTGAAAGTTACTCTTGTTAATTAATTTTCAATAAAGAAACAAAAAAATAAAAAATGTTTAAATTATTATCTTACTATTGAATCTGTTTCAATTAGACCAATTTTCTTGTGAATTTTGATTCTAGAGTGTAAACAGATGATTTTGCAACAAAAATTAAAATAATCGCCGGAGCCCTGTTTGAGAAACTTCGATTTTTCTTTTTAAAATAACAAAAATTTAATTTTACTTCAAAAATTTTCATTTTCGAAAAAACTCTTTATACAAAAGTAATAGATATTAAAAAAAGAATATTTTTTATAATTACTTTTTTTATATAATCAATAGTTTCCATGAAAATCGAAAAAAAATTATTTTTTACATATTTTTAAATCAATTTAGCCCAAAGGTGCTGGCATCTGGATATTTCTTGTCGATTTTGGTTACACAATATAAATATATGATTGCACAACAAAAATAAATATATTTACTCCAAAATTTTTGAGCAATTTATATTAAAAATTTTATTTTAACAGATGGAAATTTTTTCCATAAACTGTAGGAATAATGAACAAACTGTTTCATTAAGTAATTGAAGTATTTAAACTATTATAAAAGGACAGTTTACGATTTTCATGGAAACTATTGATTATATAAAAAAATCAGTGCGAGAAGCAGACGCAAAGCGCCTACATCTAAGTCTTAAGCATAAGATTTAAGTCTTACGGAATAGGCATAAGTCTTATCTCAGTAAACGAAAAAGGATTGATGTGAATTGGAGAGAGCTTTGGTGAATCCCGTTGAGCGACAAATACGAATTGGAGCTATGTTGCAATTCTCCTGAATACGACAAGCCTCTGTTGAACTGACGAACTCTCAATTCAATCGATTTCAGTGAAATAGTTTTCTAAGCTTTAATTCTTTCTAATTCGTTTGCACAAATTCAATAAATGCGTTAGTCAATTCGTTTGAATTCTTGAGATTGATCCCTTTAGTTCGCTAAACGCCACAAAGAGAGGGCGAACATCACTCTTTCTCGCAGTTGAGGTGCCACTAGATTTGTATATAAGAAGTGAACTAAAATCTTTTTCTCGTTGAAATATTTTTATGCTTGATGTTTCTCCTATTTATTAGGATGTGAAACAAACTTTTTTTGGAAGAAATGGTTTTACTAATACTGTGATGACTATTTTTATTTTAATTTAATTATTAAATATAAAATAATAATAATAATAATAACTTTAAAAAAGTAATAAAAATAAAAAAAGAATTTTTTTTAAATAATTGATTTTTTAAATTATTAAAATTTTTAATATTGGCTTATTATTGGTTGCCAATCATTGGCATCGGCGTGGATTGTCAGTCAGCTGTTACTAAGAAAAAAATTAGTGACAATGAAATTTGATGTTAGTATCTGTAAAGTCACTTCCTTTAATTCGATAAACTTATTCGTGAACTAAAAACAACAGGAGCAAAGTTGGAAGAAACATATATGTGACCGGGTCTGAGAAAACAGTGCTATCGACTAAAATCAACTTTCCGAGAAAAACGCGTTTAAATTTTTACTACTAATTGAAATAGATATCTTGAAACATTTTATATTTCAAAGGACCTAGATAAGTGTTCCTTATGTATTTTTTTATGCTGAACACGATTTTTATGGATAAATAATTTTTTGAACATCAGTGTTATTGTTATAAACAATTTGTTTTGCAAAAGTCGAAATATGAAATTTTAAAATTTAATTTAAGGGGGGAACACCAGTTGTAACTTTCGAAAAATCGATTTTTTTTGCATTTTCTTAAAGTATACATATTTAGAAATGTGTCTGTAAATTTTAAACTTGATCCGGTGAAAAATAAATGAGATATACAGAACACTGCAGCGGCGCGTCCCGTGGTTTCAGACAAGGTGGCCAGCCATACCTGACCCTAACGACAGATGGCCTTTTCCTATGATTTACAAACGGCAACCACTGCGGAAGAGTTATTATATGGTCCAGGAATCGATGACTCTCTGTAAATTGGAAACAAAATTTCTTCTGAACAAAAAAAAGTAAGTTGAAACTTTGAATGCGTTTTTCTCAAAATGACATTTTCCAAGTCGGTGACCACGATTACTCGAATACCAT
This sequence comes from Leptopilina boulardi, assembly GCF_019393585.1. Classification (NCBI taxonomy): domain Eukaryota; kingdom Metazoa; phylum Arthropoda; class Insecta; order Hymenoptera; family Figitidae; genus Leptopilina; species Leptopilina boulardi. The sequence goes on along the minus strand of NW_026137782.1, from coordinate 12,081 downwards.
TAAACCGATTTATTTAAAATTTAGTGTGTTTCATTTACACATATAAGTCTAGTTCGTGATCGAAGGATTTTTTTATGCAAAACTTTTTTTTATATAGCTGAAAATCGACCGTATTTTTTTAACGAAAATCATACTTTTGACTTTGACAGGTCGCCATTTTGTCAAATTTTTTTTTTTAAAATCCTTCGATCACGAACTAGATAATCTTATAATAAATGTAAATCAATTTCATTTTTGTATTTCAGACGAAGTATACTTGCAGAATGCTGGTCACCGCAATTCGCCTTTTTTCTTAAGGCGCCACTTCAATGGCTCATATCTCTAAAAGTTTTTGTTAAAAAATTTTTTTTTTCTTTTAAATTACAGCTTTTAACATGTACTTTTAACTAATAAATAGTATTCTTTAAAAAGATTCATTGTTCTTTTGGAAAATATTCTTGTAAAAAGCATTATTTCTTGAGTTACAACTGGTGTTCCCCCCTTAAACTACTTGCTTATGCCCTAGAGGACTTAAATTTATTATGCACATTTAGAACTGACAACCGCACAATAATCCATGGTTATTTTTACCTACAGAACCAGGTTTCCGATGATGAGTATACTTTAGGATCATCGCCGAGAATTTAGCTCGAATCTTTTTTAATGGTTTTGACATTCATATTTGAGGTTTGAGAAAATATCCTTAACACTTAGACAACCAGGTCGCCGATAACGGGTATACCTGGAGATCATCTTCGAGGATTTAGGTCGAATTTTTCGTTAATTTTCAAAAATTTATAAATTTTTTATTTTAAACAAAAATACCAAGAGTGATTTTTATCTTAGATTTACTTATACTTTAATTAAAAATCTTTTTCGAAAAAACATTTTTTTAAAATTTGTTTAAACAAATACAAAAAAAATTTTGTTAACATTCGAGATTAGTTGCATTGTATTTTTAGGACCTTAAACTATAAGAAACCATCATAAAAAAATTGATTTTTTGGTCGATAACACCGTTTTCTTAGACCCGGTCACATATAGTGTGTCATTGGTTGTTGACGATGTCAAGCGAATATGATCATGTTGTGACAGCGTTAGAAACACTCAGTGGTAAAAATTTAAATTTGAGTTTTGTGAAATGTCGTTTACTTGACGAGGAAGCGAAACGTGTTGAGAGCAAAAAGAGAAGTAAATTTAACTCAGAATCTTCTGCGGTATTTTCAGCACAGTCAAATTAAAAAAATCAAATTTTATAAAAAAAGGACAGTTCAAATTTAAATGCTATTCATGTGGTGAAATTGGATACAAAAATTTACAGAGTGTAAAAAGGAATCAAATAAAAATCAAAGGCAAGTCTAGCAGCGAATAATAAAACGAAAATAATGAAAGGAACTAGAAAAAACAATAAAAAATAAATCAGTCAAAGCAGGTGCATTATTAGAAACTATGTTTATAGGGGAGCTTAGTGTAAACAGTGAAGTTAATAGAAAATTAATAAAAATCATAATAAAGGAAGTGCTATCAGTGAAAGGTTTACAACATAACCTCATTTCGGTAAGAAAGTTAGATTCTATGGGTTTAAAGGTAATTCACAAGGATGGTAGAGGATTAATAATGTAAAGAAATACAATTTTGGCAGAAGCCTATTTAGATCCGAAAACGAATTTGTATCAACTCAATTTCAAGTTTTCTTCGAATGTGTGTACAGCGTGTGAGTGCATTGTTTCTTAGCAGAAACGACTGAGACACATGAATTTCGATGGTGTTAAAAAATTGAGTAGTTTATCCCTACTGAAAATTCTCATGTAGGATCTTATATAGGATCTCACATAAATTCATATATTAAAATCCACATAAAATCCTGTGTGTCATGTAAGAAACTGTATAGGACCTTATGAAAAATCATATAGGAAATTGAGACATGATTTGAAGTGGGATTTGATGTAAATTCTTATAAACGTATTCTTAGGTAATAAATTATGTAAATTCCTATGTGAAATCCTACAATTTTTTCTGGTCACATTTTTTCCTTCAATTTCTTATGTCAATTTCCCATGTCAATTTCCTTCGTGTTTTCTCATTAAAAAACCTACCAAACTTCATTGCTCAATCCATAAACAGAATTTTTTCTATATCAAATCAAACATCAAATCTCTTTTCAATTCTTGAATAAAAACTTATTACAAAAAATCTGACATGAAATTATATTAAAAATCCTCACGTGGGATGATATATATGATTGATTTGAACATAAGAAATCATATTATAGGATTTCATGTAGATTCTGAAATATCTATATCTAAGATTTCACATAGAATTATATGAAGGAAACAATATAGGATTTCATATAGGAATTTTCAGTTGGCAGACGGCAGTTTATAAAAATTAAAAATTATTTAATTAAAAATCAAATAATATTACTGCAATTCATCTGAAAAGAAAAAAAATTGTGCTTTGCAATACACCTTCTGAGTTAGAGTCTCAGCTTTTATAGTATTCAAGACTGATCTCAACTATGAGAAAAAAAATTATCACCATCTGGCGGCGTAAGAGTGTAACTATGATGATCTACATCTATATTGGAATTTCTCATATAATTTCCTACAGAATTTCTCATGTAATTTCCGACTTGGTATCTTAGATGGACAATTAAAACAGTGAAATCCACACATGAAATCACACATAAATTCCTATATGATGAATTCTTACATGAAATCCTATACAGGATCTCATGTAAGAATTCATCATAAGGAATATACATATAAATCCATGTAAAATCTTATGTAGGATTCTATATAGGATCCTACATAATATCCTATATAGGATCCCACATAAGATTTCATGTAAGAATTCATCATATAGGAATTTATGTGTGATGTCATGTGTAGATTTCACTGTTTTAATTGTCCATCTAAGATACCAAGTCGGAAATTATATGAGAAATTATGTCGGAAATTATATAGAAAATTATATGGGAAATTACAATATAGATGAATATCATCATAGTTCCACTTTTATGCCGCCAGATGATGCTAATTTTTTTCTTACAGTTGAGATCAGCCTTGAATACTATAAAAGCTGAGACTCTAACTCAAAAGGTGTATTGCAAAGCAAAATTTTTTTTAATTAAATAATTTTTAATTTTTATAAACTGCCGTCTGCCAACTGAAAATTCCTATATGGAATCCTATATTGTTTCCTTCATATAATTCTATGTGAAATCTTAGATATAAATATTTCAGAATCTACATAAAATCCTATATGATTTCTTATGTTCAAATCAATCATATACATCATCCCACGTGAGGATTTTTAATATAATTTCATGTCAGATTTTTTGTAATAAGTTTTTATTCAAGAATTGAAAAGAGATTTGATGTTTGATTTGATATAGAAAAAATTCTGGTTAAGGATTGAGCAATGAAGTTTGGTAGGTTTTTTAATGAGAAAAAACGAAGGAAATTGACATGGGAAATTGACATAAGAAATTGAAGGAAAAAATGTGACCAGAAAAAATTGTAGGATTTCACATAGGAATTTACATAATTTATTACCTAAGAATACGTTTATAAGAATTTACATCAAATCCCACTTCAAATCATGTCTCAATTTCCTATATGATTTTTCATAAGATCCTATACAGTTTCTTACATGACAAATAGGATTTTATGTGAACTTTAATATATGAATATATGTGAGATCCTATATAAGATCCTACATGAGAAATTTCAGTAGGGTAACGTATGAAATAAAATTGAGTTCAACAAATTCAGAACAAGAAAAGTGAGTAACGTGTATTGAAAGAAAGCAATCTCAATAGCCTTACAATCAAACTCGTGTAAGAGCAAGTCGGCCGTTACAGTTAGTACACAGTGATGTAATTAGACCGATTTCTCCTACGTCGTATGATAATAAACGCTACGTAGTTACTTTTATAGACGATTATACTCATTTTTCAGCTATATATTTGATGGAAGCGAAATTCGAAACCTTTCAATTTTTTAAGCAATTTGAAGCGATGGCAACTGCACACTTTAATATCAGAATGAGTCGACTTCGATGTGACAACAGGCGTGAGTATATTTCTACGGAATTGAGAGACTATTTAGCGAGTAAAAATATACAAGTTGAATTTACGATTATATTTACTCCTCAACAGAACGGCGTTGCCGAACGAATGAACCGTACCATCCTCGAGAAGGCTCGTTGCTTGCTGTTTTTAAGTAAAATACAAAAAACTTCTTGGACAGAGACTGTGCTTACATCTGGCTTCCTTATAAACAGAAGCCCAACGTCAGCTCTTAATGGAGAAGTATTAGCACATCTATGGTATAGAAAAGTTTGTTACGAAAAAATAAAAGTTTTTGGTTGTGTCGCGTACTTAAAAATACCCAAAGAGTTAGTTGCCGGAAAATTTGAATCAAGAACTGAAAAATTTTTAATGATGGGATATTGTGCTAACGGATATCAGTTGTGGAATATATCCAAACAAAAAATTGTTCTTGGACACAATGTTATTTTCAATGAAAACAAATTGGAGTTCGAGAGTTCAGATGTTGACAACTAGTTTAATAGTATATTGCTTAACATGGGGAAGACGGACCCATTTACGGAGAGGGCGAATGTTTTTAGAACGAGTCGAGCAGTGAGATGAACGAAGCCGTAGCGTAAGCGCTGAAGGCGCGAGGGTGAAGGCTGAGTGATTCGTAGTGCTCGACAAGTGCTAAAAATTCAGTCCTCTCCGTAAATTGGTCCTTCCCCATGTCACGCAACATATTTTTTATCACGAATACACGATTTTTCCAGTTTTGTGCCTCGTCGAGCGAGTTTAAACTTCAGGTTTTTGAGTCGGTGCAAAACACAAATATTAAATGTCATTTTTAAATGTTTCACTATCAGAACTCGTCATTTTTACGATTTTTTAATAAATTTTTCAACTTGAAGAATATATGAAGATAATCGCCAACGACATACCGATTAGTATATCCAGCAGTCATGCAGGTATTGTCTCTCTGAAAACATTGACCTGCATGCGCCGATGTGGAGCATGCACACAGCAACAACGGCCGACTGAAAAGTGTGTATAAATGATTTGTTTCATGTTTGTCACTTCACGTTTTTACTCCCTGGAGTGTAAATTGTTAATTTAAACACACCCGCGCACGCCGCTCGAAAAGCTGGAGTTTAAGCTCGCTCGGTGGGGCGTAAAACCAACTAAATCGTGCATGTGTGATGAAAAAATTGTTTTAAATTATCTTAATGCTAAATTTTCGAAAGAAGTTAAGATTTCCAAGGAAAATAGTGCGGAAATAATTGATCGCTGTAAAAAGAAAAACGAGTACGACGAGACAGATAACATCATCGAAGATAAAAATGATTGGGAAACACCAGGAAGAAGTATTCGAGAGAGAAAAATGCATAAGTATTTGAAGGATTATGCAGTACTAGCGTTAAATGCAAAAAGTATCGTAGACGAAGTACCAGGACTATTTAAGGACATTGAAGGTAATATTATTGATTGATAATAGATATTTAAAATTAAGCGTGATTCGAATGATGATGTAATTAAGTATAAGGCTAGATTAGTCGCTAAAGTTTATACTAAAAAAAAAGGGTTTGATTATGACGAAATTTATGCGCTGGGTGCTAGAATAACAACTTTGAGAATTTTGTTGTCAGAAATAATTAAAAAAGATTTATTTGTTTGTCAGCTTGATGTTGAAAGTGCATTTCTGAATGGAAATTTGCATGAGACAATGTTTATGAATGTTCCTGAAGGAATATTATTTAGAGAGGATCAGCTTTGCAAATTAAATAAGGTATTGTATGGTCAATCTAACTATCTGCAACAATTACTTCTGCGATTTAATCCCATATAAACGCTAACTGAATTGAAACTTGTTGATGTACAAAAAAATGATGTGAGCTTGAAAGATGAACCATATAGGGAACTAATTGGGAGTTTATTGTATGTAACTCAAACTACAACGCAGTAAATCATTTCAGTAGGTTTCAAAGTGATCCAAGACTCAGTCACTGGGAAGGACTTTAACGTGTGTTGCGATATAAAAAAGGATCACTTGATTTGGGTTGGTAATATCATAAAAATAACTATGTTAAATTAACTGGTTTCGCACATGCTGACTGGGGAAGTGTTAGTGATCGAAAATCAATTTCTGGGTATGTTTTTGAACTAGGTAAAAATGTAGTTTGTTGGGGAACAAAACGTCAGTCAACAGTAGCCCAGCTGAAAAAACTTGTACAAAAAACGTACAAGTTCTTTTACATGTTCATGAATGAACTTGTACATTTTCTTGGACATGTTTAAGTAATGTTCTTGAACAAGTTCAGCATCTGGAATTGAGACATGTTCTTGTATCAGAACTTTTACAAGATCCTGGATAAGAAAATGTACATGTTCTTGTACATATTTTTTTATGCAGGATTCATGTACATTTTCTTGTACCAGATGTGGAACATGTTCTTGTACATGTTCATTTATGTTTTTTAAATTAAAAATTTTAAAGGCTGCTCAGTAGTTTTCTTAAGCCTTTACAGCTGCGCAATAATTTTTAGCATGTATAAGTGAAGAGTTTTAATAATTATAACTTATTCAAATTTTTTCAAAAACATTTTTTGTATAAATGTTCTTGTACAGGAACATAAACGTGTTCATGTAAAAGTACTTGTACATGAATCCTGCGCAAGAATATGTACAAGAACATATACATTTTTTTGTGCAAGTATATTTTCTTATCCATGATCTAGTACACGTTCTGATACAAGAACATGTCTCAATTCCGAATGCTGAACTTATTCAAGAACATTACTTGAACATGTACAAGAACTTGTACATTTTCTTGTACAAGTTTTTTTCAGCTGAGCGGCACATGCTGATGTGATTACATCGTGAAAGATTCGTGCGACACACAATTGTTATATGGGTCCTAGTGGAAAAAAAACTGTTTATAAAATAAACTTACATTGTGAGGAATCAGATTATTCTCTTGGCTTTGTTTTAACCTTGAACGATAGTCAGTAGTCCGTGATACAGGTTCATCTTCATCATCTAGCCATAATTTTCTACGCCTTTTGGCCTCCATCTTCTTTTTTGTAGTTCTATCAGAGAAAAAATGATTCTCTTTACACAGAGTTTCTTAGCGGTCAACAAGATTAACAAAATAGTAAAAGAATACTGCTAGCGCCATCTTATTCTACGTATTTCATACCATTCATAACATTTTTGACGAAAATCTTACCTGTTCGCTTTTCAAGTTAATCCAAAAACAGTTTTAACATTTATCAACAAAGGTTGATTTATTAACAAAGATTTCCATGGTTTTCCTACAAAAGTAAGATGCATGTGTACAATGGTAATATAATTTAATAATGACATATAAATATATAAAACCGTATAACAATATTTAAGTATGCCCTGCCGAGAGAGTGGTACTGGAATGGTACTGAATTGTCCTGGGCCTGAAATGCACTTCAATTCAACTACCTGATTACATATCCATATTAATAAGTTTCAATGTACAAACTGTTGCAATGTTGCATAAACATGTTTGTAAATGTGTTGAACAAAAAGAAAAACAGTATTATCGATTTAAATGGGGGAAACTGTACTCAAACTAATGATTTCATGTAGTAATTTATGATTTTGTTTCTACATTGAAACCTACGTTAATTCCTATAATTTTTCTGGCATATTATTTTTGTCAATTCCCTACGTCAACTCCCTTCATAATTAATCCACATCAAATCTTATAAAAAATATCATATAAAATTCTGAAGATTTACTTATATAACATCTTACATGAAAGTTTTAACACAAAAAACCATATGGGATACATTCATGAAGGGATCGATATAGAATTATATGTAGGTTCCTACATATTACATATTTTTTTTGAATTCCTACACCGTCAACTTTTGTCAATTTTAATTTTCTTATATGGAAATTGATAGTTGTTGAGTTGCTGTTTGATTTCCAAAAATCAAAAATTATCTCCTTCCAATACTCGTTTTAAGGTTTTGTGGCCGAACGTAAACATGTATACTGCCAATTTTTAACCGATTTTAATCCAACTTACAACAAATCTTCTTTATCTTACTGGCTATTGCATGACGAGCTCCTTTTTTGAAAAATTTTTTTTTAACAATTATTATTGAACATTGTTTATAAAAAAGTGATTTTTCTTCAAATAGGTCCCATATTTTCAAAAAAATTTCTTTTTTGGTTTTCTCTTCATCATGCAAAGCGTATTTGCGTATTTTAACGGTAAAAATTTTGATTTTTAATTTTAGTTGAGATTTGTGATTTGATTTGCGCAAAATCAAAGATGCAACTTCAAACGTCTGTAACGCCGCCATTTTGCAATATTTTTTGATAAAAATTTTTTTTTATAAAGCTCATATTGTGTACTTTAAGTTATGATTTACTTTAATTCAATAAACTTTACCAGTTTATTAAAAAAAATTCCTGAAAAAACGTGCATTTACACGAGTTTCCCCCCTTAAAGAAAATCAAATTTATATATTTTAACGTATTTTTACGTGTAGGTTACAAAAAAAATGTAGCGAACAAATGTTTAAAAATATGTGTTGTATGTCTAATAATGTAAGTGATACAAAAAGGAACAATTTTGTAAAAAAATTAAGAAAATTGTTCCTCCTTTGCTATAAAAACAAATGTTTAAAAAATATGTGTTGTATGTCAAATAATATAAGTGATACGAAGAGGAACAATTTTCTTAGATTTTACAAAATTGTTCCTGTTTGTATCACTTATATTATTTGACATACAACACATATTTTTTAAACATTTGTTTTTATAGCAAAGGAGGAACAATTTTCTTAATTTTTTTACAAAATTGTTCCTTTTTGTATCACTTACATTATTAGACATACAACACATATTTTTTAAACATTTGTTTTTATACCAAATAAGTTCGCTTTAAGTACGGAACCCTCGATTTTAGTGCAAGTGTAACTCACACTTGTCCGATTTTTTGTATTCTTTTTCAAGGACTGTTAGCATTTTAATGCCATCTAATTTCTGCTTCCTCTTTATTCGGAATTCATCTGTTTGTGGACAAAAACGACATTAAATTAGATGGAAGCGTTTCTATCCTTTTCAATACACTCCTTCTTACCGGGATGATATTTTAAGTATGAAATACGTAAAATTTGATGGCACTAGCCGTTTTCTTTGACATTTTTGTTAAACTTGTTCGCCCCTGAGGACCACTGGGTTTAATTATTATCAATAAATGTCCCATAAATGTAATTGTTAATTTATATCTGTAATTAAATTAAGTTTATTTTAGCTTTCTAACAATTTATGAATTAAGGATTTAAAATTTCCGTGTAGAAATTGCAGTAGGGTTTTAGTGGGGACTTGTTTACCCGACATTAAAAAGGGCTCCAACTAGAGAAGCTAGTCAGATTGTAATCATTTTCGTTAGGGTATGTATCAGTGGTTAAATGACTCCTGCAGAAAATTTCGCCTTTAAAAGTATTGAAATGTATTAGCAGATTGAATGCTTTTTAATCCCGTTATTTAAGCCGACGGATTTTATAACGACACATAAAATTTCTACAGCGGTAATCGTTAGCCACTCGCATCTTAGAAATCAATTTTTAAAAATAAATTTTTTCAAATTACTATCTTGTAGGAAAGTTCCTGTCGCATCTTTTTTCCTTTTATATATTTTTTTCTATTTGTAACCGTTTTTGAGAAAAAATTGAATTTTTCTTATACATAGTCGCATTCAATTAAAATTTTCACTTTAATTCGTTCTAAAATGAAAACTTTTGCATATAATTTACAGGATTTATAGTTTAAACTATCCTAAAAATGATTATTAATAGTAATTCTTCATGTTCTAATTTTAAAAAAAGTTATTAATTTTTTAGTTGTTCAGTGTTACAATAGGGCTTAGTTTTTCAAATGCTTTATTTTTCTACAGAATTTTCTCTGAGAATAAACTTTCTCTGAATAAAATGTGTATTAATACACAATAAAGATTTCTGTAAAATTTTATTTTAATAAACATTTTTTTATTATCAATATACATTTTATTCAGAGGATGTTTGTTCTCAGAGAAAATTCCTTAGATAACCAAAGCGTTTGGAAAATATATATCCCTATTATAACACTGAGCAACAAACAATTAATAATATCACAGGAATATTCTCAATATCACAGGAATATTCCGCTCAATATCACAGGGATATTTCCTCAATATTACATGAATTTCACGGCAATATTCCCTTATTATTATACAAATATCACGTGAATGTCACAGGAATATCACCGTGTAATATTCCAGCTTGATATCACCTTGACAGTAAAGCAATATTCCGTGCTACTGGGGCTAATGTGAATTAGTAGCTCGCTATTCACTAATTCAAATTTAGAGAGTAAACCCTGATAATAAACTATACTTTTCATCATATTTGAAAATATTATCGGTCAGTAATACAGAAAGTTATGAAAAATTTCATTTCCAAATTTGTAAAAAGTTAGCTTAGCAAACTGGAAAAAGCCAATCGCATATCAAAAATTAAACAAGAGCATTTGCCTGCTGCTATAAAAAATGTCTTAGATTCTTATCAAGGAGAAAGAACTTCTATCATTAATGGTAGTCAAGCAAGTGGATTAACTCTTTAAGACCTAAATGTGCTACTTCTGAACTTGAATTTCAATTTCGTACTATCAGCAAAAAAAATTGTAAATTCCAAACATACCATTTAAAAAAATTTTTAAGGTCGCTCTTTCGATTGCTGTGGTCAAAATTCCCCAAAAATGACATTCAACCCCTCTTTTTCTTCAAAACACCCAAAGAAATCAAGTTTGGGCTATGTAATTTTTTTTACTCAACTCTTTATATTTTATCGATTTCTAGGTATCGTTTTCTATGAGAAGGGTATTCCTGATAGCTATAATTTAAACATATGAATTCTTATTTTTTAAGATTTTTAATCAAAATGGCGCCTGGAGGCCAAAAATATTTCGAAAATTAATTATTTACTTGAGAGTTTTTTGGTCACTAATTACAAATCTGAAGTCGGATTTTAAATATTCAAAATGGTGGATCCAATATTGCGAACATTTTTTAAAAAAATTTATCGGATTCATTTCAAATTTGGTACTCGGGGGTTTTTGGGGTCGTTAATTACGAACCTGATGTATGATTTTAAAAAATTTAAACGGCGTATCCAATATGTTGTTAGCAACTTTAGATGATCAGATCATTACCATAGAACCGTTCTGATTATTGAAAACGACTGGATCCTAATCTAACAAAAGTAAAAATACTGCGCAAACCATCATGCTAAAATCATCACCAACAGAGCAAGAGAGACAGGCCTACGCAAAACACATGCTCTCCATGTTTAACATGTTAGTTCCAAGTAAAACTAATAAATTTTTTAAATAATGTCTGACATTTTGAAATTTTAAAATCCCGGATGTCTACACGGAAAAAAATAGTTCGCGAAACTTTCGTAAACTAGTTTTTCACTTTTGGACGGTCCCAAAGTTTGGAAATCTTTCATTAACTTTTTCCAAGATTTCACCAACATTCATCACTCTCTTCATAACAATCAATGTCTGCGCACGCGCACGAAAAAAAGTTCGTGAAATCTTGGAAAAAGTTAATGAAAGATTTCCAAACTTTGGGCCCGTCCAAAAGTGAACAACTAGTTTACGAAAGTTTCGCGAACTATTTTTTTCCGTGTACTATTCTTCAGTCTTTGAATTCCCTGTTTTTCCGGTTTCAGGGTGTGTAGCGAAACATGATTTTAAAATTCCCGGATTTCCCGATTATTAAATCAAATTTTTCCCGGATTTTCGTTTTAATGATTAATAGCTATATTAAAATACTTATAGGTTAATAAGAAAATTAAATATAGGGAATTTAATGCTCTGCATTTTCTTAGAAAAATTCTCGGACAAGCTAGCTTAACATTAAGGTGACTTGTCCACACAATGAAGAAGCACTCGTAGGAAGATCTACAGAGTCAGAATTTATGAACTGGTCCCCATATTCACCAACATTCATAAAAGATCAAAATTAATGTACTTTCTTG